>NC_068939.1:31050219-31285219 GCF_016801865.2 Culex pipiens pallens
TAGCATGAAAACACTGCCTCCTAATTGATTGTTTCATAACTGTGGGATGTCATTGTGCCCCCACAATTGTGAAACACCTGCATTAATCTTATAATTTCACGAAAATAATATTTTAAAATTCATTAAAGCATAACAAAGCTTGAGTTTCGTTATTTCTAGAGCTTGAAGATATTATTTTGTAAAAAAATGCCCTCCTGGAAAGAACCAAAGTTTTTTCTACATCTGTAAGTAAATAAATAGTTTCAATGTTTTTCGCAAAAACTCAAAAAAAAAACGTTAAAATTTTAAGAAATCGTCATACATTATACAAATGATCACAAGAAAAGCTTTCAAATAAAGGCAGAAGCGAATCATAATGTTAAATTATCGATTTTCTTTGATTTTTTGAACAATGCTCGATCTGTAAAAGTTGTTATTACAAAAATACTCATAATGTTGCCGCACCGTCTTTGATGACCTATGGCACGCTAGTGCTCACAATCCAAAGGTCGTCAGTTCGTATCCCGGGGTGGGTTGAAGCTAGGTGCAAAGAGAGGTTTGGATTGCCTCGTCGTTTCTAGCCCTTTGATAACGATTTTTGAGAAGAAGTCTCTCAATAGAGAACGCCAAGGCCATGCTGTTGAGCGATCAATTTAAAAAAAATGTAGATAATTATGAGAATTTGAACTAAACTTTCTTTGAAATATTACATATTACACTCTGAAGAAACAAAAAAACCAACGAATGGAATGAAAACACACGAATCATCCTCACTAAGAAGAAATGTTTACGAGCTCAAACTTCGCGCGGAATGAAAGCAAAACGACAGGGAAAAGAGCCACAATAGTAACAATAACAACAATAAGCAAAGTAAACTCAAGCTACCAAACGAAGCAAGCTGCTACCCACTTGGCGCTGCAACGAGAAAGAGATGCAAAGAAAACACAGTCTAAAGTACCGTTAGAGATTGGCGTGTGCAAAAAAAATCAAGCTCAAAAGAAAGAAGTTTTCCTCTTCGTGCGATCGTTCATTTCGCTTGCCCCTCCCCCCCTCTTCTAGCGCTCCGCCACCGTTCGTTTTTACTTTGCTCCATTGTTTGAGCCACTTTCGGTGTGCGTGGCCCCATAATAAATTCAATATCGTGGAGGCCTGCTTGGACCGGTTGGATTCCTGTTTTGACCACCACACGTTCATTTGTCCAACTTCGGAACGACATCGGGTGATCGTTCGGCCAGCGGCAGCTTTCACGGAACCGGAATCGGAGGGCCCCCCGAAGTTGGGACAAGTCGAGAGAGAAATTTTTCAATCTGCGTTATGAAATGTGGTGTGTGGTGGTAACAACAATGTGATGTAAACTTTTAATTTCTTTACCAAATCGAACCGGGTCTGCTCTGTTGGCTGGTGGTGGCGTAAGCGCGTGAGCTGCCAGTCCGTACTCGGGAGAAATGGTGTCAAAAGAAAAAGAAATCCGATAAATTATAACGGTTGTGTCACGGGTGCCCAAAGGGGGTTCAGCAATGGGGGGAGATCGGGGTTGACGGCTGTGCGAATGACGTATGGGATTAGGCTGCATGGCGTTCTTGGATTAAACGATTAATTTCAACTTTGATTTTTGAGGTCTATTTATGATTTACAAGATTTTAATTTCACATGATTTTCTTTAGGTTCGCTGGAGAAGCCGTGTCTGACTGGTTACGGTGTTCGCTTTGTAGATGAATGGTTCTGGGTTCGATTCCGAATTGTGATGTTGTTCGTACAGTCCGTGCTCAACCTCAACCCACTTCAACGAATCATGTCTCTGCGATACGACTTTACGCAGTAGGCCTGGCCGCATTAACGTCTGTGATGTTTCAATGCATTCCGATGCAATGGCGCACTGCAAATGTTAATAAATGAAAAGAAGAGTGCTAGGCGTAATCTAACCTAAGGCACTCTCCAGGATCCCTTCGAAAGATTGACTGCGCTAGGGGTTGATTAGATTAGTTTAGATCAGATTAGATAAGGAATTCTCCCTCAATAATCAAGCCAAAACAAAAAAATAACCTTTTGCTATGTACATACAATTGTTGTATGGAAAACTGCCAAGATTGTATGGATGACCCAATGATGAAAAATGACTGTTTTGGCCATCAAGGGAAGTCTTTTTCAGTTATCGGGGAAAATAGCTCTGTTGGAGAAATTAAGGTCGTGGAGGGAGTCTTTCACTTTTAGGGCAATGAATGTCAATGATGGTTCTGAATTCAGGGTCCAGAAATTTGTAAATTGAAATGAAAAAATAATCACTATACAGTTCAGACTCGATTATCCGAAGCCTCACTTATTCGAAGTTTCGATTATCCGGAGGTTTGTGTGGGACTTCGGTTAATCAAATCACGAGCAATTTTTTTTTTTCTTAGGTGGTTGCAAATATTTTTTGAAGTTTATGTCCCTCGACTCTGACCAAAGTCGAGGGGGGGGGGGGGGAGCAAAAAAAGAAAAAAGTATAAAATTTGAAATTACGAGCCATGGTGTCAACATATTAATGAAAAAAGTGTTTTAAAATGCATTATACACCTGTCCAGTTGTTTTGCCATGATTAGTTTCCAAAATATCTAGGTATTGACGACAATTTTATTTTTTGCGAAAAATAAAATTTTTGCGGTGCTGTTCATTGGAATTTCATAAAAATTCAAAACATTTTTAAACAAGCCCAAACATGCTAAATATGATTATCAATGCAGAAAAATGCATTTTAGATTGTTTTCAGTTGATTAGACTTCAATTTTCATGGAAATTTTGAAGTTTTTTGGAAAAATATTTTTTTTTGCCCCCTGATTTTTCAGACCAATTTTGAAGGGAGGGGGACATTATCTTTGAAAAATATTTGCAACGGCCTTACTTTAAACATTAAATTTGAGTTCTGCGACCCCAGTTTAGTCAAATTTGAATGGTGGGTTGTGTATTAAAAAAAAGAAAAATGCATTTTTTCAATATTTTATCCCAGCCATTTTGACCGCCATCTTGGATTTAAAAATTCTAAATCACCTCAGAATAGTTTAGAGGTCATACTAAAGTTCTACAATAAAAAATAAGACAGCGAAATTTTGTTTTTCGTGATTCGATTATCCGAAGTGAAATTTTGCCAAGGCATTCGGATATTCGAGTCTGGACTGTATGTAAAACGCTTCTACAATCAACACAAAGAACACAGTTTTTTTATTGATACACTTTGAATCAAGATTTGAATGTTTTTCTAAAACAAAGATGGCCGCCAAATGGCCGATTGGGATAGATGCCTTTCAGAGCCTTAAGATTCATTAGCTCTACACATTTTTTTTAAATTTAATCGAAAGTTCTCAAATTTAATTCAATAATTTGAGATTCCCTAATCATTTGAAGGCAAAAAAATCTGGGTCTTTCCTTATTTTGCTTTTTTGAGATCAATCTTAGCAGCGATTTTCGTACTAAACCATGTTCGAAAAATCTTGAAATATTTTCTCTTCATGTAACAATATATCCAAACCCTGATCATCTTTCGCCAAAGTGAAGCCAGCAAATCTCGCCAATTAACCCACTTCTTGATCAGTTCCCCGAGAAAAACTACCGCTGCGATAGCAGCTCCAATCCCCAGAATCATCCACGCCGGCAGAAAGTCGTCCATGGTGAGATAAATCTTGCTGGCCATGTCCTCCCTCAACCTGCGCCCAATAAGGATGTCCGCTATGCCTCGCACATTCCGATCTTCCCAAAATCCGTAGATTCCGCCTTCGGCCAGCAGGAGTCGCACGCGGTGAAATTGCTCCAGCAGTGGGTTTCGGTACGAGGTTTGAAACATTTGAAATCCGTCCAGGCTTCGAAAAGCGAGCGGAACGTACCAGGGCAGTTTGCGTTTGTAGTCAAAGACCACAATCGGGGCGAACTTGGCCGTCATTTCGTCCACGTAGATTCCCATGCCCGGGTTGGTGTCCCAGAGGTTTTGGTGACCGTTGATGATGTACTTTCCGATTGTGGGGTGGTGTACAAGCAGCGGGTAACGATCGAGATCGGCGTAGAACTTGATGCCGAACGTTTCCAGGTCGTTTACGGTTTTGACCCGTTGGACGGAAGGTTTGGTGATCATCAGGGAAATGATTCTGGTCTCGAAGGCGCTCGATGCGAAGAACATCAAGATGATAAGCGAATGGAGGATCATCTTCTCCCAGCGACCAGTTTCGTGGAGATTGTGGCGTTCGAAGCCACAAACCACGAGTAGAATAGGGTCGTTTTGAAAGTGGTTCGGAAAGATGTGTTTCATAGCCTGGGCTGTAGTGAGAATTACCAGGAGTAGAAGCCAGACTTGCCAGCTGAATGGAAGCAGCAAAAGTTCTGCAGCGTTCAACGGCCTGTCTCGTGGAACCAGAATTCGGCCAATAGTTGGAGAGGTAGTGAAGACTGTTCTAAAGCCTACCGCCCATTCGGTTGCGTCTATTTTGATGTCAATCCCTCCAAGTTGGATTTCCTGCTGCGACATGCACAGGACGAAGGACTTACCGGGAGAACATCCGTGCTGGTACTGGTCGACATAGGTATTGAGGTACCGTGCCACATCCGCGACCCACAAGGCGTCCGGATCCGTCGAATAGACATAATTTCGGTCCGAGTAGTAGGTGATTTTCCGACCTGCCAACCTACGTTGAACTAGGGTGAAAAGGTGTCCAGGATGAACCAGCTGATTCAGCGGAGTGTAAGTGGCTACATTACTCAGGATTACGGTCATTCTAGTACAGTCGATAAAAGCCACTTTGTTGAACCGCCAGACTTTCCTTAATACCTTCAAGATCAACCCAACAACTCTCGATTTACTTGTATCATCCAAAACCAGAATCTTGGTTGCCTCCTATCACAGCATCATCACTTGACAAAACTCCAGACCGCTCAAAACGAAAAGCATTACTTCCCGGATCAATCACAATCAGCGACGGATTGTCTGGTATCTTACCCAGCTGAAAATCCGTCAGCTGCGAACCATTCAGAACCAGCTTCAGCACGTGGTCCAGGTGGGGTGACCGCAGCAGTTGGCCCAGAATGCTTTCGTCGCCGAAGGGATGCCTCGGGGCCAGATCGTAGAAGACGCACGAGAATGCTCCTGGTTCCACGTTGGCCAGATACTCGATGGTGAAGAGGACATAGTCGAACGCTTCTGGGTGGTAGCAGAAGGATGAGGAAATAAGGACAACTACGAGAAATAAGGACAACATTGTCTGTGTCATGGTCCGAAGTTGATTGATAGAGTTATGATATTTGTGAAAGAGATTGCATTTCTGTTTGATATATTTAAATGCAATGAGACACAAAGGTAATTTCAATATGGATTTCTGTAATATTTCAATTTTTATTACTACATTTACTATCATTTCAAAAGGGCGTAATATTGAAAGTTTGGCTCTTTTAAAATGTTAGTCATGATTATTATTTTTTTTGAAAATATTGTTTTTGAAAAGATCGAAAAATTTTACGAATGTTTCATATTTCAACATTGAAAAGTTGCTGATACATCGGCATTAGAAAATGAAGGGTTGTTTGGGTGAGACTAAGAAAACTTAAATTTTGCTGTTTCCTTAAGCCGCTGTATCTTAGCAACCAGAGGTCCAATCTTCAATGTCTCTTGGATAATTTTATAGCAAATTTTCTGAACCTTAGAATTTTTTTTTTTTTTATATGGCCACTTATGGTCACTATTCGCTATTCTTAAAAATCGAAGAACTGCAAATATTTCGATAAAATCAAACTTTCGGTGGCTATATCTTGAAAACGGATTCCTTTTCCAAAAAATGTGTAAAGTCCTTTTCGATTGCAAATTTAATTTTACATTAATAATCAGGTTAATTTTCTTTTGTGTTAATTTTTTTTTTCCAAAAATCACTATTTAAAAAAAATTATAACTCGGCGGCAGATTTTTTGACAATACTTCTCTATGGCTCAAAAGTTGCGGATTTTGTCCCCTAAAACATAAAAAATCTCGAAAATAAAAAAATATATTTTTGGGACATTGAGTTTTCTAATCTAATCTAATCTAAACTAATTTTTGGGAAATTGAGTTTTTGTGAAAAAAAAGTTAATTAAAAAATCGGCAATTTGTTTTTGTGTACCTTAAAACGGGGTGACTTTGATAGCCGGGGTGACTTTGATAGGTTTGCGATTTTTCCACAAAATGAACAGTTCAATTAAAATAAGTACGGAATGGTTTACAATCATACTGACCGTGGTAGAGAAGTGTTCAAAGTACCTCAAAAAGAACTTTTCATAAAATTTTGAAAAGTTCAAAAAGTTAGTTTACTATAGTTAAGAAAATATTGATGAAAGTAATTATTTTAAACTTCCCAAAGTGTCATAATTTTCTCAATGAACAAGATTTTGAATCGGAAAACGGAATGCATTTTCGAATTCTTTGGACAATTTTCCACTAGGAGAAGGATTAATAAGTTTGTAAATCATAAATAACATGTGTTTGTGAAACGCAATCTCAAAAAATCTCCAGATTTATAGCATAGCATAGCATAGCATAACGGGTCTGCACCACGCTGTAGGGGGTGCCACAATGGTCAATTCAATATTCTTAGACAATTTGATTGCTGCCCGGTACAACCAAGAATATCTAAGAACGTAAATTTCCACACTGTGCTCCAAGGCTACGCCCATACAGTCCCGTGGGGATTTGGGAGGGGATGTTTTTGTTGTTCACTAGTGGCAAAAGTGCAGGGAACCCATGCGACTTTTAAAAGTGAACGGAATATTTTTGGGAGGTTTGGAATGGGGGTTAGGGGAATTTCATCGGGCCGATGAAAATGGTTGAGTGCGTAATGTATTTAATGATTTGAATGTTTGTAAGTGTAAATGTGAGTCTGTAGTGTATTATCTAATAAGCATATAGTTTTGTAATAATGATAAATAATAAATATAATAAACATAGTAAATAAAATAAATATAATAAATATAATAAATACAATCAAGATGATTCCAGGAAGCTGTAAAAAAACAGTTATTTAAAATATAAATGCTCCAGATGGTTTCCATGCTGTTTTAGAAAGTTTCGTTAATTTAAGCAATTTGATCATATATGGTATGAGGAGATGGTATATTACAGGAAAGGAATAGGATAAGGAATAATATGAACATTTAAATAAATCATATAGTGAGTAGACAAATTTACATGTAAACATTTGATTTAAAATAATTCCAGGAAGCTGTAAAAAATGAAAATAATTTTAAAACTAATACTCCAGATGGAAACACAAATAAAACAACAAAGACACAAGAATCCTAAACGCGGCTTCGCACCTTCCACATAATTCGACATGAACACGATCACGTATACAGCACAAAAAGAACGCCACAAAAATCCATCTTCTCGGCGCTGCTGCTCACACGATCATCTCAAAAAATCTCCAGATTTATATGCATTTTCAGTAGAACAAATTTTATACAAAATGTGAAAACTTGTGATTCTTGCTTCGAATTCAGTATAAAATGCAATATAAATCGATAATTTCATAAACAAAACCAGTTTTACCAACTTTCAGACAAAATTCCGACTTTTTAACAATTTTACCCAAAATTTATATGTATTTTGTTAAAAAGCTTATGAACTTAGTTAACTAATCATAAACATTGATTTTTTTTTTCTTAAAAACTGTATCAGCTACTTTAGTGATGGTACATTTAACGTACAAATAAAATTTGAACATCTTAAATATGATTTTAACATGGAAAACTATGACTATCAAAGTCACCCCGGAATATAAACTAAGAATTTTTAACGTAACTATTTTTCTAAACATTATGAAAAAAAACTTTTTTTTTCGAAATAGTGCATGGACTTTGTGTGGCCTACCCCAGTACATGTTTTAAAAATAATAATCTTGAGTAAAACCTTACCTATTGAAAAATATTCCAAAAACAAATTGAAATCCTATCAAAGTCACCCCGGTTTACGGTACCTATTTTTTCCTCAATTGTCCTCAACAATACCTACAACTTTGCCGAGACACCAAATTGATCAAAAAATTCACTCAAAAGCTACAAATGCTTGAATATTTACATACCATTTTTGTATGAACACCTGCCAAATTGTATGGAGACTTGTATGGGTGAACCAATGACGCAAAATAGCTTATTTGGTCATAGGGAAGGCCCCCCACAAAGTTTGAGCCAAATAAAAAAATACAAGTAAAATCCATTTCCGGTTTTGGCAAAGAATTGCTAATGGCCAAACAAAAAAATACGGGTGTAATTATTTCGGCCAAGGAACCCTCAGAAAAAATGTTGAGGCCGATCGGAGAACTTTTTAATAATCAATCTGTTTTCGTGGGGAATTCGTGGGCAAAGTGAAATGGCAGTGAAGGCAAAATTAGAATTTCTATAAAATTCTTCAGATTGGACGAATGCAATTCAGCAATGTTGTTCCGTACCGGTTTGCACAAACCGCAAAAAAACCAGCTCAGCAACACTCATATTTCAAATCGATTCCATAGCCTGCTTCGACATCGGAAATCGGAGAGTAGCCATTCCACGGTCCAGTATCGAAGGTAAATTTACTGCCTACTAAGGGTAAACCACCGAAAGCTCTCACCCCGTCGCTGCCGCGTTCAAAAAGAGGAAAGAAAAAGTAGGCAATGACCATGGCTACCAAACCCGGCGAACCTACCAACCACAAGAGCCATGCCAAAAGCCAGCCAAGTCTCGTTACAGCTCTATAGCTGTACGTACGGCTTGTGGCTGGAGAGTGGCTTCGCTACGACGACGACGACTACCGAATGTGGGTTACTCGGTCAAGGTGATTTATCTCACACAGGCCTCCCCTTTATGTTTTTCGTGCTTGCCGTGCTGTTTTATTTTACTTTGCTTTTTTTTATATTTTGGGTCTTTGGGGGTCTCCCGAGGTTGGGAGGTGAGTTGGGGACGAAAAAGTTAACTTCTCGTGTACCCCGGCAGCTGGCGGGGTAGTTTGGGAAAACTTTTGCCATACTGGGTTGTGTATATTTAAGGCCATAATTCTCTTTCTCCGAGAAGTTTTGGCTTGGAGTGAGTGCTGGTGAAGGCAGCAGCAGCAGCAGTTTCATAACCTGGAACGGCAAGCTGAAATATATTCATGTCCGACAGCTATTACAGTTAGTGCGCTGTGCTACGTCAGGTCTTTTAACGAAAGCTTTCCTCTAGTAAACCTCAACCGAGGCGACTCGCGCAGTAGTCTGTGTGTTTTTGAACTGCTCAGCGATGGCTTCGGACTGCCACAAGAATGATTGGCCAACTTGGATTGCACTTCATTTACACGTAGGCTAGGTACCACGTGTATATGAAGGAATAACTATGCGGACTTGCACAATGTTTTTTTTTTTTTTTTTGTGATGGCTACTTAAAATGTTTCTCATTGTTGGTTTGTATTTATTTAAAGGCGAGTGTAACAAGCTGAAGTCGTAAAAAATCTGTCGGATCTTATTCCAGGCCTTGTCTATGACTTTGATAGAACAAGTTTTTAAATAATACTGTTTTGCACCATAAAAAATGATTTTAAAATTATTGATTTTCAATACGGTCTACTCAACTACTGTCAGTCCACTGAAACACCATGTTAAATTGTTAAATTTTAAAAAGCTCGCAACAAAAATAACGAAATGATAATAATGATGATAAGTAATAGGTGAAATGATTTTCATGGTAGGAACACTACTGATCTAGGAAAATGGCATAAAATATGCTTAAAAAACATAAAAAAGGTGGTCTAGAACTAGGGATGCGGTTATCCGCATATCCGGATATCCGAATATCCGGATAATGATCCGTGCGGATATCCGTTATCCGGATCACCGGATATCCGGATAATTATCCGCACTATCCGTACTATCCGGATATTTTCAACAAAATTTTGTAGTTGTGGAGATTTTTGCACACCATTGTTTGCACAAAAGATTGCAATTTCTGCCCAAAACAGGATTTTTTCAGGAATTTTTATACTCAGCCCTCTCCGATATCAATGAAATTTTGTAGATATGTTATCCTAGGCTAAGCCAGGATACTGTAAAAAAAATCAACGATGGAAGGTTGAAAATTGGTTGGTCATTACCTCTTTTTATCTCTTTTTAAATGAGCATTTGATAGTGTTTGGCATAAAGGTTTCTTTGCTAAATTGAAAAGGTTTAATTTTCTGATTTATATCGTGAAAATTATTCAAAATTATTTGACGGATCGTGCTCTTTAGGTATGTTATCTGAACAGCAAATCTGATCAACTACCCATACGTGCTGGCGTCCCTCAAGGTAGCATTTTGGGTCCAATTTTATACAATATTTTTACTTCTGACTTGCCTGATTTACCCCCAGGATGTCAGAAATCACTTTTTGCTGATGATACAAGCATCTCCGCTAAAGGTAGAAGCATTCGTGTCATCACAAGAAGATTACAAAAAAAGCTTGGATATTTTCAATTCTTATTTGAAAGAATGGAAAATTGCTCCAAATGCTGCAAAGACTCAACTTATTATTTTCCAAGGAATTTAGTTTTTTTTTATTAAATTACTTTCTATTTGCAACGAAAACCATCAAATTTCTTTGAATTTCGATTATTGCGAGCCAAAAAAATTTCTGGGTGTGTACCCGAAGGACATACTCGTGTGTTTTTTTATATATCAGCAAAGGGAGAAGTCCAATATATCGAAGTTGTGCCAGCGTGCATTCTTGTCGTATGTGCATTTTTGTGCAGCTCACAATACGTCAACTTTTGACCTTCATCGATCCCCAAAATCCGATTTCAATCTTGAGATATTCAATAAAAACCTAAAAAACACCGTGGATTTTTGTTACATCTTCTATATATATAAAAAATTTCGACGGTTTTGTTCGAACGCGAATCAGTTCAATACGTAGCGTCGGATCGAGGTGCTTTTTGTTGCGTTGGGTTCGTATAAGCCCAAGGAAGGTTCTTGCGCTAACTAATTGCCACTTTGGCAACTCTGAAACCGATTCCGGAGCATCGGCAAATTGTATGGGAAAATGTACGTAAACTCAAATTTTGATCACAGGAGGCTGAATAAGCAAACAAGCTATACGTCAAGAAACAAAAAAAGACAAGACGAAGTTTGTCGGGTAAGGCTTGTTTCATATAAAAGAAATTTCAATCATGCGTGGTCAATGTAAGTGACCAAAGGGGTTTAACTCATGCACAGTGCTGCCAGACTCATAATAGTAAATGAGCTTACATCAATTGAAAACGAGTTAAATTGAAATGCTGTCAAAGGAAATCAATATTTGGGTTGTTATGTCAATCAATTTAAATTTTTGTACATATTTGGAAAAATTAAATGAATTTAAGCGTCATTTTCAGTGTGGTGCTGTTATTTCAAGCCTTTTCTAAGACCTTAGCTTTATAATTTGTCTAAATCCAGCACCCCCTGCCCCAGCAACTATTTTTTCCTGTATTTTTCTTATTTAGATGAAAAAAAATATCCGGATAGCGGATAATTACGGATAATTATCCGGATATCCGTGGATCCGGATATTATCCGGATTCGGATATCCGGATAAATGATATATCCGGCTGAAACCCGCATCCCTATCTAGAACCCCCTTTCTTTTATAGTGCCAAATATCAGACTTGAGCAATTCTCTACACTGAATTAAAAAAAAAAGTACCAAATTCCTCAATTCTAGGAATTTTGCCTCTTTTCCTTTTTTAGTAATCGGGTTTTTTGGATTACTTAATAAGGAAAGGAGGCAAAATTCCTAAAATTTAGGAATTTGGTACTTTTTTTTTATTTCAGTGTACAAAATCGGCCGATTTCGACCATTTTTATTTTTCCATTTTTTTTATTTGGATCGTAGTATGTACGTAAGTATTCGAAAATCTGTAACTTTTGAAGGAATTATTCGATTGATTTGGTGTCTTCGGCAAAGTTGTAGAATAATTTCAATAAATTTAATTTGTGTATTTTTCACTTTTTACCTCTTCTTAGAGAAAGTTTCCCAGAACCCTATCAAATTTTCCAATTCTTAGGTTTCTTATAGGATTTGATCCGTGTAACAACTTTGTAGAACATTGCTAAGTGCTAGAAATTGATCCCGAAAAGATACAGGTGAATTTTTAGAGCACGTTTTATTTTTTTCCATACTCCAAAAAATATCCTGTATCTTTTCGGGATTTCTAGCGCTTAGCAATGTTCTACAAAGTTGTTCCGCGGATCAAATCCTATAAGAAACTTAAGAATAGGAAAATTTCGATAGGGTTTCGGGAAACTTTCTCTAAGAAGAGGTAAAAAGTGAAAATTTCCCATAGTAATTTTTTATAAGTTTCATACTAACTTCAGGTCAATGGTGGAAGTACTAAACCTACACCAAATGCGCTCAAAATTTCAGGCTATAGCTTCTGGGACCATATTACTTCAAAATTCCGGCCGAAGTGTTCGAAATTAAACACTTTTGTCTTTTTCATATAACCGTGAGCCACGCTATTGTCCATTCCTGATAATATTTTTTCGAAAAGTTCAGAAGATTTTCTACAATTTCGTCTAAGAAACATAGAAGATTGGGCCACTGGTTGCTGGGATTCAGCGGATGAAAGAAAAAGAAACACGAAAATTGATTAGTTTTAAGGGCGTAATATTGAATGTTTGGCCCTTTTGAAATGATAGTCTTGATTCAAAAAATTGCACAGTGGGAAAAATCGGACAAAAACGGACTAAATTGATGCCGGTCAATTAGAGCCTTCATCAAAGGCTTTTGCCTTCCTCACCTTACTGAGGAAAGGCTATAAAATCAATCGAAAAATTAACTTTTTAATTAGACCTCCTAGACCTACCGTCATTTATAAATATCGACTCAAAATCACCAGTGTTTGGCTGTATGTAGACATGTGTACCGAATCAATGTCACTGGAATATCTCGTCACTGACTGAGCCGATTTTGCACGTATTGGCCTCATTCGAATCGTTTTGGGGTCCCATAAGTCCCTATTGAAATTTATACGATTTAGTAAAGCACATCAAAAGTTATGCTTAAAAAACTGCTGCATATGAATTTCACAATTTGCAAAAAAGGGTGGTGTTTGCATGGAAACCTGCCACATTATATATTTTTAGAAAGGTTCTGAAATAACCTTTCTTGTGGATTAAGAATTTTCAAGATCTGAATTACCTTTCTAAAATTACAAGCGGTTTAAAAAATGTTCTTAATTTACATAACCTCAAATTATTTCCCCACGGCGGTGCATGTACAATCTTGACAAAAAGTCTGCAGGCAGTCTGTTTTTTTTACTCATCACTTATTTTTATTATGACCTTTTTGGTGCTGCGATCACGTTAGAGACGCTCCATAAACCATGTGGACACTTTACGGTGGTTGGAATTACTCTATAAATGAGAGTAAGGCACCAACCACCTTAAGGTGGATTAAGTAACGTTTTTATGTGAACAATTCCCAGGAATTGAAAATAACTTTTTCAAACTGATTCATGTGAAAAATAAAAACAGGGATTTTTAAACGACATTATGATTTTTTCTAGAATTCTGATGAAGTTATAACATGCTCACAATTTTTTTTCCAAGATACCGTTTTTTTAATAATGGATAGAGTTTTGTAAGGTCAGCTGTATGTAGATTTGTATGGCCGAACTTATGATGCTAAATTTGAATGATTCTTCAGCTCAATGATGAAGTTGATAGTATTTTGAAACTTTGGTATTTATTCATGCAAAATGGTTTATATTTACTTATATTCATGAATATTTCGGAAGAAAATAAAAGCTTTTTTTAACCATCACTTTTTTATTTAATATTTTATATATTTCTGATCGTTTTGCTCCCACTAAAGGCTTGTTTCAATAGAAAATAAATTTTGAACCAAAAAATACGTCTAACTAAGACAAATTTCTACTACCCAGAGCGCACCAATGTGTACAAATTTGAATTTTCCCAGGTTTTCTTCTCAAATACTAAGAGCCCTAACACAGTCCAAGCTATACCACGAAGAAGAAGAAGAATTACATAGAAAAGAGAGAGAGTACACCTAATTTATAATCGTACAAAAAAAATAGTTTCAAAACTGTATTCGATACTTGTTCTCGCCACGCGTCAAGCTGCTACCCCGCCGTTGCTGCTGTGGCTGTTGCAGCTGCTGCTGCTGGCCCGGCTTTGGCGGAAGTGACGCCGTCGTTTGCTGCCCAATGGCCGACGTGGCGGACGCCGTGACGGCCGCGTGCAGAATGCTTGCGCTGGGCAGGGTGCTCGGTTTGTGCTGAGGTTTGGGCGCCATTTTGCTGTTGAAGAAGGGCTGGGGCAGGTTTCCGCCGGTGGGGGTCGTTGGCGACGGGAGATTGCTCGAGGACTTGCTGGACTCGGCCGACGTTGACTGCTGGTGGTGGATGAACCGGGGTGGAGTTCGACCGTGGTGCAGATGGTTGTGGTGATGGTAGCCGCCGCCGCCGCCGAGCTGTTGGTGAAGAGCCTGCTGAGAAGAGGCCGGATGCATGGGGCTGGTTCGGTTGTTGGAATTGTTCGATCCGCTTGAGGCGGAGTTTAGCGAATCGCGGGAACCCTTGATCATGATGGGAGCACCGCCGGAACTGAGCTTCCGGACGTTCGGCAGTAGCGATCGCTTCATGTTGTCCGTGGAGTTCTTCCGACTGGACGGACCTTGCTCCTCTAACCGCTGGTAGTTCTTGGTCGAAGTGTAGTCCGGCTTGGAGAACTCGCAGCTATTGGCCGCCAGCCCGGAAGACTTCATCCCACCACCGAACCCGAACTTCCCGTCACTCTTCGTCGGCGATCCTCCCCCACTAAGCGAAGAAGTGTTCCCCAGCGATCCGTAGTTCTTGCTCTTCAGCGTACCCCCATAATCTTTTGCCAAGTGCATCGCGGCGTCCTTCATGTCCACATAGCTCTTCCCCGGCGAGAACTCCCGGCCCTTCCCAAACCCACCCCGCTTCAAGCTGGAAGTCTTCATCTCGAACTCCTTTTGTGCGTCCATCGGCGATCCGGGAGTCCCGGGTGGGGTCTCGGCTCGCTTCTTGCCCTCGGAATCGCTCAACCGGCCGTACTCGATCTTCCGCGGGGGTTTCAAGCTGCGTGGAGGTCGGGGCAGTGCACTTGGCGGCAGTGAGGAGCCACGATGGTCCTTGCGAGGGGGCAGAGGTTGACCGGCGGTGGGTGGGCCTGGCTGTTGTTGATTGCCGCCCATGTTGGACAGCATTTTGGGGATCTGAGGGTGGTTATTTAAAATTTCGATTAGTGTCCTTGTTTGTAAAACATTTTAACCTTAAAATCAACAAAAATAATTTCAAAAACTGAACAATTTGATTTTTTGTTGAGTGATGAGAATCAGCAAATTGGTTAGAAATCTAAACAAATTTTCAACCTTCCAAATAATGAAAAAATAAATGTAAAAACAATCCCTCACCTTATTCCCCCCGATGTTGCTGATGTCGGTCATGTTCTGGCCGACCGTCTGCGTCACGTGGGCCAGATTGCTCAGCTGGTTGCTGCGCAGCTTCTGCGAGCAGCGGCCCTGCTTCTCCAGCAGCAGCATGTCCTCGGGCTTGGTGGAACCACCGCCACCGCTACCACTGCCGGAACCCGCTCCACCGGACTGACCACCGGATTCGTCCTGCTCGCGGCGATCTTGTCTCTCGCGATCACGCTGATCGATGTGAGCAAGATTCTAAATTTTGTTTTGGGGGGTTATTTTAATTGAGAATTGTGGGTTTTTATTGTTTAACGAAAAGTTACCTGCAGGAAGCTATCGCTGTTGTTGGTCGACAGAACGGACATCTCGTCCGAGAGAAGGGGCTGGATCGGTTTCTTCGTTGTTAGGCTCGGAAAACAGCACAATCCTCGCTGAATTTGGAAATAAAAATAAAAATCAAGATTTGGATTTTAGAACACATTTTAAAACTTTAAAAAATCAATAATTATCTAATAGAAAGACGAACATGATACTTACTTATTTACAGGATAACAATAGCAACGAAAATCACAGTTTTAAATGTTATTAATAAACAAACCAAAACTCACAAATAGTTTAGATATCAATTGATTTATTAACTTATTAGAAGCAATTTTTTAGGTCAGCAGGGGTTACATTGGGTCTGGGGTGAGATTGGATGGATTGGATTGGACCCAATTCTGACGGTAATCAATTTTGTGATACTTAAAATTGGTTTAATCCTATGAATCTTAAGTTTCATGAAATTTAGCTAAATTTACATTTTTTCACTTATAATCCCCTTTTACTTTGGTTAAAAGTTAAAACAAAGTCCATTCATACGAACACGAAACAATAAACTACCTTCATCAGGGGTGACATCAGGGCTGGGGGTGAGATAGGGCCATACAAAAATGTCATAATTTGTATGACCAAATCTCTGCCCAGACCAAATGTCACCCCTGATGATAGTATTTTCATTAATTTTTTTGTAGAATCCCGAACAAAAAAACTGCATTTTTTAAATATTTTTTGCAGCCCAACAGGTTTGTCGTTTATTGCTCGTTGAAGTCTCCCGAGTGAAAACACAAAGAAAATATTTGTCAAGCGGTCATGTATTCCCCCTATAGGGGAAAATCTCGTATGTTTGGCAGGTTAAGCACTCGCTCCAAGCTCCATCCAATTTGCTGATTTTCACTATTTAAACAACAAATTTTGCAAAACTGTTGATAGAAACTTGCTTGCTCACTTCTTTTGAGCTATTTATCACTCGATTTCAGTTGAAAACGCTTTCAATGAGTTGTAATCGAATGTCAAAGTGCTGATATGGCAACATTAGAGGCACGCTGAAATTAGATGCTGTTCCCCTATTTATTAGCTTTTCCATACAAGTGCAAAAAAGCTAAAATCTGTTATTTTTGTCAACTAAAAGTAGGCCGTTTCGTCATGTTCGAGAATGACAGGAAAAATAAGTAGTTTCACAAAAAATCCTGTTAAACTTTTTCAAGATTTCAACAGGGAAGAATTTTGTGATTCAATGCTAAAGTTGTTTTGAAGTTGTATGAATACTAAAATGAAAGAAATTTATTTAAAAATCTATGTTTTCGGCATAAGCTGTGTTTTTCTCTAAAAACATCTAGAGAAATGAACTTTGGCCTTCTATCGGATGGGGAAGTAAAACGTCGGTCCATTTGCGTAAAAGAGGTTTTGGGTGACTCACCACACATAACCTTCGGACGCCTAGAAATGAGCAGAAACTTGCAACAGAGACCACAAAATACCCGGGGGTCGATAAAGTGGAATGCTTTGCTTTTTTTGCATTTTCATGATGATTTCAAGAGTTTTTCATGGCATTTCAAGAGTATGATTTCAAGAGCACTAAAAACCCAATTTTAAAATTCAAATATTTGCGTGCTTGAAATTGGCATGGGGTAAAATTTTCTTTAAAAAGAACTGAGAATCTACAACAATACTGATTTAAATTTCGTGACATCGTCTTATGAAATACTTAAAAAAACTATATTTAAAGAGGTGTTTGATGGTTTTGACAGATTCTTTTTTTTTTCAAATTTTGTAAGTTAGATTGAAAGCATTCTTAATGCTTCGCAAAATATTAATTGAAGTCTACATATTTTAAAATATTTTTTTTACCTCAATGAATTAAACCTAGAAAAATATATAGAACTTTTTTGTAAGGCAAACATTCATTGGAGTTGTGTAATCTTCAACGAAAAAATCTAATTAAAGACATAGTTAATTGTATAAATTTCCTAAAATATTAAAAACATATCAGACCAACTTTGCCTCAAAAATTAAGAAATAAGCAATTGATTTTATAATTTTCTGAAATTTCAGGTTTTGTTTTCTGACATTTGATTAATCAATTATTAGATGATAATTAATTGCCTTCCCTTCAAAAACGGGGCGTAAAATCGAAAAGCAAAAAAATATTTTTTTTTTCAGAAAACTTAAAAATTGAAAAAAAACACCGAAAGACATCTTCCAAATAACCCGCACTAGTACAGTACAGTACAGTAGTATTTTTCAATTTAGGTTATCCAATTATTAAGTTTATTTTTTCAAGCAAGTCAAATAAACAACATTTTAAAAAAACACATTAAAATACCTTTTCTTGTATAAAAAATCATATTTAGCATGTTTGAGATCGATTAAAAATATTTGGAATATTTGTAAAATTCCAGCTTACAGTAACGCAAAAAGTTGTTTAGGCTGGTACAAATTTTATTTAAAGTTTTTTTTTTTTAATGTATAGGGGAAGGTGGGGCAAGACGACCATATGGGGCAAGAGGAACAATCGCTAGTAAGGCCGTAATTTTTACAATTTTGATTATTTCCAGTATGAGGAATTGTTGCTAGCAATGCAATTAGCTGATTCTACTACCACATAACCACCAAAACGACGTAAACGC
Source organism: Culex pipiens pallens (assembly GCF_016801865.2). NCBI lineage: Eukaryota > Metazoa > Arthropoda > Insecta > Diptera > Culicidae > Culex > Culex pipiens. Next base: position 31,068,551 of record NC_068939.1, read on the forward strand.
CACGGGGCATAATATTGAATGAAGTTTTTTTCAAAACCTTTGTTTCCTTATAATATTTGGAAAGTACAAAATAAGGCTTAGGGTTCGTTTTGAGGCTCATTTTATCAAAATGCTATTTTTCCTAGATCATTAGTGTCCCTACCAGTGACTTGCACGTATTTTAAAGTATGATTTATGTTTTGGGTATTTTTGTAGAGAGTTTTTAAAAAATCTTGTTTAGGTGGGGCAAGTGTACCATATGGATTTTTAGTATGGAAAAAAATACGAATTGCTGCAGCAACATATTTTATTGTGAAAAAAAATACATAAAAGTTCTTAAAAACTGATAATCAATTGTTTAAAAAATTGTCCATACACGATATAATAATATCATGAAAATTTACTATTTATCATCTAAGTAATATTTTTTTTTCGTAAAAACGGTCAAATTTTTAGTAAAATATTATTTTTTAATCTAAAAATGAAATACAGTGGAATCTCTCGTTGTCGATATTGAAGGGACCGTCGAGAGCGGGGGTTATCAAATTATAGAACAAAAAATCAAAGCAATCTATTTGAAGGGACTGAAAAAATAATTGACACCTGGAGCAATATTGATATCGAGAAGATCGACAGCCAGAGAGTCCACTGTAAACGTTTCAAAAACATCCTAATCTGATGTATCTAAGTGATAATAGTTCAATTGTTAGTAAATTAGCATGTTTTTTCATGCATTGTTCCTCTTGCCCCAACGGATTGTTCGTCTTGCCCCACTAGTTGAGTAGAACGTACGAAAAATCAAAAAAATTAAAATCATTTTTTTACATTAAAAAACAGATTTTTTTAAAAACTTGTTCTATCAAAGTCTCAGTCAAGACCTGGAATAAGATGATTCCAATAAATCCGACAGATTTTTTAACGTTTTTAATGGGTTATAACGAGCATTTCCTTAGCTTGTTACACTTGCCCCACTTTCCCCTATCTAAAGCTAACTATAACTTGAAAAAATAAATAAAGAACAAGTCATAGTTTCAACATTTGAATGCAAAAAAGTGTTTTAAAATTAATTCTACACTAGTTCAGTTGTTTTTCAATCATTAGTTTTCAAAAAAAAAAAAATGCAAGATTTGAAGAAAACAAAAATTTTATCGAAATAAAACTTTTGGCGCTACTAAACATCGATTTTTTTTCTAAAATTCAAAAGATTTTTAAATCAACCCAAACATGCTAAAAATTATTCTAAACGCAGGGGAATGCATTTTTAATTGATTTCAGCTATTTTTTGTTTAAACATTTTTTTTTGCCCCCGGATTTTTTGGGCCCACTTTGAAGGTGGGTGACAAAAACTTAAAATAAAATGTGAACTAGCCCTAAAACATATAAAAATGATCGAAATTTAAAAATTACATATTTTGGGAGTGAAATTCTCATACCAATTTTGTATGACCAGCCCCCAAAATTGTGTGGAGACTTGTATGGAAAATCTAATGATGTAAAATTGCTTCTTTTGACAACATTTCATCCAAATCAAAAAATTAGAATTTAAAAATCGCGAAAAAATTGCGAAATCGTAAAGGAAAAAGGATGTTTAAGCGAATTGCAAAAACTGTTGTAATGCAACTTGTAGCAAAACTCGATTTTTTCAGCACTCGTCTTATTGATCCCCCTCGGAAGAACATAGTCCAAAAAATTTACGACTCGTGCTGAAAAATCAAATTAATAATAACAATGAAAAAGATAACACATTATTTTTTAAAAGCCAAGGACGTCGCAAAAGGGAGGTACGGCAGCGAGGGCGCATTCTATTCTATTTGGCAGGGCAACAAAAAGGCATAGGCGGCGGAGCACACTCAGAAAAATTGAACACAACACTGGCGGGAAAAAACACAAAAACCAAACGAGGCAGGGCGGGAAGGGCAATGGGGGATAAAAACAAACAATCAAACACACACAATATTTGTTTTAATCGGTTTTATTCAACTGAACAACGTTTGCTTACTGTCGGAGTTGTTGCCATGATTTTTTTTTTTTGCGAATATATTAAGTTAATAAAATACATATCTGCTTGCTTTAAACACAAGTTGTTTTGCTAACGTTTATTAGAGCGTCCTAACAATATTTCTTAAAAGTAAAGATTTTTATTCTTTTTTTTTGGGAACAGATTTGCATGCAATCATTCTTTCTTTTGTTTTTAAGAAGGCACTTTCTAAACTAACAATTTTTATTTTTTTGGGTAAGCAAGGCAAATCCGGATTAAGGCAACTCGTTTTACTTACTTTTGTTTATGCGGGCTGTCGAAGTACTTTACAAATAAATTAGTTTTGACTTAATCCTAGTGGGTGTGGATTTTAAAACTAGAGCCATCGACGAGGAAATATTTATTTGTTAAAACAAAAACGGAAGAGAAACGTGGAAGAGCGCACAAAACAAAAATTCGAGTGTCTGATTTACAGTTTTTCTTTCTCCACGTGTCGTCAACAAGTTGCTAAGGAAGAGATGGAAAAGGTGCTTTTGACTATAATGTCACGTGCTTCAGGGGTGGTGTAGTACGCACACAAGTCTAACTTAATCTTTGGTTTGAGTGTTTACACTTAGTTCTAGGCTTGGTTGTGGCTATTGGGAAAATGTTGATGTACCTTTTTCTTGTAAGCAAGTTCTAAGAAGTAATATTCGACACTTTTTGTAACGGAATAATTATTTACCCTTTGTGGATTGTGAATTTATTCAATAAATTGCAAATCAGATCTTCAGTAGGATTGTTTCAGGATGTTTTTTTTTTGTTGTTTGCTTTGTTTCATGATCTTTTTTTCTTTACAAATAGTCGCTATCAGTCTCTCAAATTGCCGTTTTTTGTATCGTTATAGAAGGTTTGTGTGTGTGTGTTTGTGTACAGTTCTAGTGTTGTCACAGACAAAGGTGTTGTAAAAGGAGAGAAGAGTGTTGTCAGTATAGAGTAAATGTTGCTTGATAAACTCGAAAAATATTTTCAAAACACTTAAAAATGCTCAAAAAATAAAAAAAATACTAGTTTAGGGAAATATGCTAAGTTATAATCGGCACTTAAGCAGTTTAAACATGTGTGTTTTAAACTCCCTCAAATAAACGAATAGCTCAAGTAAAAGTTTGAAAGCAATTTGACTTTGCTGATTTTTTAAAAAGTTTTCTTTTGTGAACAAAATATAAATTTTTGAAGAAATCGTCGAAACTCAAAACGAAACTAATATATTCCCAACAAATACTAGTTGACAATCTTCAGATGAATAAGTTCGCTATTCTTGTTTTTTTTACCAATGATTTAATCAAACTTTCTCCCTTTTTGTCAAAAGTTAAGCATATATACCAAGGTTGTTAATCGACAAAATTATCGTCGATAACATGATCGTCTGAAGATAACGATAATGGTTATAGTTATCGTCGGGACGATAACGATAATCTATTGTTATTTCGATAAGTCTATCGGCGATATTCTTCTCGCCGATCATGGACGATAACTCATTTTTAAAATCTTCCTAAAATCAATTAATTCAACCATATCATGTTAAATTTTCAATGCTTCACTAAGAATATATTTTTTGAAAATGAAACAAGTTTCAAATTATAGATATGTACTCAAAATTGTTCACAAAATATCGTATTTTTCGAAAATACTCTAATTTTCAAAATATGCAACATGGGTATCAAACGAATCGCCATTTTGTATGCTTTTCCCCTTTATTTAAGCTATTTTTTTGTTAAATATATTTTTTTCACAAAATACCGTTTAATTTCGAAAGTACTAAAATTTCCATTATTTGTAATATGGGACGATTGATTTGAAAATTTTTATGCTTTTTTCAATTTATTAGAGTTTAAAAATAATAAAAAAAAGATCATAAATTACCGTATTTTTTCGAAAAAACACAAATTTTAAAATTAGCAACATGGGTATCAAACGAATTGAAATTTCGAATGCTTTTTCAATTGATTAAAGTTTTTAAAAAATACTAAAATTTTCACAAATTACTGTATTTTTTTGAAAATACACAAATTTTAAAAGTTTGCAATATGGATATCAAACGAGTTGAAATTTCAAATGCTTTTTCAATTGATAAGTTTTTTGTTTTTGAAAATACAAAAATTTTCACAAATTTCCGTATTTCTTCGAGAATACTCAAATTATCAAATATGTAACATGGGTACCGTAAACTGGGGTGACTTTGATAGCCCGGGGTGACTTTGATAGGTTTTTCAAATGCCCGTCAAATTAATATCTAAACATTTTTAGAATTTTGAGTATGTAAGCTTTAAGGGATAGCTTATTATCGAACATATATGCAAAAATGTGACTGTTACATTGGATGTATCAAAATTAGTGGCCTAATCAAATTTCTATCAATGTCACCCCGGGCTATCAAAGTCACCTCAGTTTATGGTATCAAACGAAGCGAAATGATGCATGCTTCATTCATACAATCAAATTGTGTATGCTTCATGTCATACAAAATTTTGCGTCGTTTGATACCCATATTGCAAATTATGAAAAATCGTTTTACACCCATATTGCATATTTTAAAAATTTGAGTATTTTCGAAAACAATACGGTAATTTGTGAAAATTTTAGTACTTTCAAAAAAAACTCTAATAAAGATGAAAAGCATACAAAATTTCGCTTCGTTTGATACCCATATTGCAAATTTTGAAAATTTGAGTATTTTCGAAAAAATACGGTATTTTGTGAAACAAAAAACATATTTAATAAATAAAAGCTTAAATCAACGGGAAAAGCATACAAAATTTCAATTCGTTTGATACCCATATTGCATATTTTGAAAATTTGAGTATTTTCGAAAAATACGGTATTTTGTGAACAATTTTGAGTACATATTTATACTTTTAAACTTATTTCATTTTCAAAAAATATATTCTTTGCGAAAGCATTGAAATTTTTTTGAAGGGTTTTAAAATCCCAACGTGTCAAACGGCGGGATATAAAAGTCATTATGTTTATGTGTTTGACATTAGTTTACGTGAAGAATGTGAGTTTGTAAACAAAAATGTATCCCGTTCAAGTCAGTGAATGTTTACATTGGGAATGAGCAGGATACACGCTTTGTTTACAAACTCACATTTTCTTTGTTTTGCAAGAAATATGTTGCCGGATCTTTTCCGGAAGAGATCCAAAAAGGGAAGAAAAAAATCCTCCTCCTTTTTTGATGACGGGATTTCCAAATGGAGCACCGGATTCAAGTGGTAGAAATGACAGCTCTCTAATAAGAAATACAGAGCGGATTCGCTAATTTGAACCAAAGTCGCTATTTGGAACGACTGACAGCTGTCAAAAACACGAAACCACTTGCTCGGAAATCGACGAACAAAGGAGAAGAAATGTAAACATTGGTTTGATAGCTAATTTTTGACGTTTGAGTGCTTTTTGAATTAGCGAAAATTGAATTAACAAATCTACCCGAACGGAAGTGTCCCATTCCCAATAACTGACAACACTTCTTAACTCCTTCAAAGGAAGAGATGCAGATTAGTTCCTTAACCTAACGCGGGAAGATTAGTAAAACGTTTCCTGCTCCGAAGACGACGATGGCGAGGAGATGTTCTTGCAGGAGGAGGCCAGCTTCTTAGCGCTACTTACAGAGTTGGCCTTCTGGGTGGCGGCACCGGCCTTGGCCGCCGTTGTTCCCGCCTGTGCGTTGATGGCCGGTGTCGATACGGTTTTGGGCAGCAGGTGCTTCTTGGCTTCCGGCTGGCTTACCTTGGGGCCACAACGGTTAGCGGAGGAGGAGGTGTTAGCGGGCACACTGCTTGCGGAGGTGGTTAGTGCGTTACCGTTCGAGTCTACCGAGCTGGAGCTGGAGGTGGCTCCGCTGGCGGATGCTCGCGATGAAGCGGCCACCGAGCTGGTGCTGCCCTTGGCGGCGGCCGCAGCCGCAGCCCGAGCTTTGTGCAGCAGATTGCTCTGCTTCTCCACCATCGACAGTTCACTCACCTTGCTGAGCAGCTGCTCGTCCAGCTGCTTGAGCTGATCGTCGATGGACTTGCGCTGGGCGTCAAAGTTCTTCGAGTCGTAGATTGCGGTGTGCTCGCTCGCTCCGTAGTTCGTGCTGTAGTTCGAGCTGCTGCTCGGCGAGCTGTAGCTGTTGCTACCGGCCGTCTGCAGGTTGATTGCGCTCTGGTTGAAGCTCGGGTTCGTTTGGCCGTAGTTGGACGCGTAGCTGGAGGACGCGTTCTGACCGTACGTCGGATCGAGCAGCGATGCCGACGTGGTCACGTCATACGAGTTGCTCGACACGTCGTACGAAACTTGCGAGTTGTACGCTCCCAGTGGATTCAGTGCGAAGCTATCGCTAGATAGGTTGTACGATCCGTAGGAGTTTGTCGAGCCGTAAACTGCAAGCAAGAAGCATCGGTATCAACCCACGTGATCTTCGCCTCCAACTACCCTTTTATACTCACTCTTCTGTCCCTGATACGCCCGTATCATGGCTTCTTTTTCCGCAAGCCGGTTCTCCACCAGCTTGAGCCGGGTTTGCAGCTCCGTTACCTTGCGGTTCGCCGAGTGCGCCTCGTCCAGATAGCGAATCTTCTCCTGCTTCGCCTCGGCAATGATGCGTTCCGTTTCCTGCGAGTTTCGCTCCATCGCCAGCTTGGCGACGTTGCGCACGTTCGACTCCTCCAGGTTGCGCTGCTCCAGCTTCCCGCACTCTGCTTCCAATCTGCAAGGAAGCCACGCCCAATGAAGCGAATCTTCTCTCACGTTCAACCAACCTGGTACTCACCTCATAATCTGTGCGTCCTTCTCGCGCAGCTGCCACTTGAGGTTGTCGGTTTCGCTGGTTGTGCTGCTGCCGCTTCGGTTCGGCAGCTCGTTCTCGTAATCAAGCCGGAGCTTCCGTTCGGCTTGCTCACGCCGTTCGCTGGCGTTCTGCAGGGACTGGAGCGCGTGCTGTAGCTGGGCACATCGTTCCACGTACACCTGCTTCTGGCGGCACTGAAATAGGAAATTGCGCGGGATTAGTTTGAGCTTTCAGACGGGTTCTCCGGAACACCTACCTCCTCTTCTAGCCGCTTGAGTGCCGTATCGAGCACGTTGATGTGGATCCGTTGCTCCTCCAGGGTGGCGTTCTGGGCCTGCAGTTCGATGCACTGACGCCGGTTAGCGTCCACTAGTGATTTGTCTGCAAGAACAAGGTTCCATTACACTTCCAACCCACTTCCCACGCAGCTCCTCCAACTTACTTTGCGTCACCAGTTGCGAGATGAGAACGTCCTGCTGCGTACGGCCCAGCTGGTGATCGGACGAGGTCAGCAGTTGGTTCTGCAGCACCTCAACTTGGTCGCGGAAGGCTCGGTTCAGTTCCTGCAACCGTCGGCAGTCTTGCTGAAGCCGGCTCCGGGCAGCTTTCTCCAGCCGTTCGCGTCGCTCGCACGACTGCACCAGCTCCTCGTGCACCCGGTAGATGTTGGCGATCTCCTGTTCGAGCTGGAAGAATCGTACCCGCTGTAGGGAGGTTCCGAATGGGGTTTGCAACGTTCAACTTACCTTCTGACTTTTGGCGACCTTCAGGAAGCAACTGTTGAGTTGATGTTTCAGATGTTGGTTCTCCTTGAACAGTGCTTCCAGCTCTTCCGCGTCGATGTCGACGAGTCGAGTCAGGTCCGGTTGGCTCTTGCTCTTCAGTTTGGCGTTCGCTTGCGAGACGGTTGATTCGTCGGTGGATGCGCTCTGGTCAACCCAGTGCTGTCCGTACTTGGGTGGATCCCGAGAGTCCGTGTTTTCCGAGACGCCCGAGTCGCGCGTCGTGGAGTCACTTCGGTTCCTGGTCGGCAGCTTCACCTCTTTGGCCAAATGCTTGAGCACTTGACTCTGGTTCAGGTACTCTTCGGGGATTTCGGCAATTTCTTGCATCGGCGTTGGTTGTGACTCTCCGTAGGATCGTGGCCGCTCCTTCTTCATGTACGGTGGTGGGCTCGAGTACTCACGGTTCATCGAGTAGATTCCTTCGTCGTGGATGATCAGCGTGTTGTACGACGACTGGGAAACGTCCATCGAGGATCGGTTCGAGTTGGGTTCCTTGAGGGAGTTCCGGTTGGAGTTGGTCCCGATGAGCGAGTTACGGTTCGAGCCGTCGTTCCCGGTATTGGCGTACGTATGCCGAGTTTCCGAGATGCTTCGACTGCTGTTTGGCGTTGCGTACCGCGTCGAGTCCGTTGACGTGTTGGCCGAGAACTTGTCGTACCGACCTTGGACCTCGTTGACCGGCGTGACGCTTCCCTGCATGTTCTCCTCACCCTGGGGTTCCACTCGGGCGTGTCGCAGCACGTACCGTTCCTCACGCGTCAGGTTTTCCGTGGAAGTGGACACGTCCGTGTCCGACCCGGACAGGCTGCCGCTCATGCCCCAGTTCTTGGAACTTCCCGAAGAGGTCTGCGTCGTCTGGCACTGCTGTTGCGCTTGCTGCGAACTGGTCTGCACTGGAACCGGTGGCGGCGGAAGCATCGAACAGCCGGACGACGTTACCAGCATCGCTGGACGTATCGCCGGAGGTGGCGGAATCTGCGGTGGAGTTGCAGACGGTCCTGCCTTGCAACTGCCACTGCTGCTGCTGCCGCTACTCGTCTGGGGACCTGCCCCGGAGGACGAATACTGCGAGTATCTTACGCCGTGTTGATGGGACATGGTGACGCACTACGAGCATTCACTTGACCGATCTTACGCACTCATAAACACACACTCACACTTCTTATCTTGAAGCACTTGGTCGATGTTGGTTCACTTGGTTTGTTCTTTACATTCGTGTTAGTTACTTTTGTTGGTTCGATCGTTCTTTGTTTAGTTTTGTTACACTTTTCATTCGTTGATTTTCAGTTTTAGCGATGATTCTGTAATAGAAAGATAGGATTCGTTAGCCCCATGCTGCGAGTTCTGAAATGCTAAAATTCTGGTGCGTACATTCTTCAAGTTCGGCCGTTGTATCCTCAGTTTTGCGGTTCAACACTCCATCCAGAATGTCATACATCACTGTCTCCATTGTTCAGCCCGGCAATTGTCACTTCTTGCGCTGCGTGACTCATGGAATGAATCGTTGCCCTCACACTGCCCGTCACGGTCAAGCGCGGTTGACTAATCTGCATTGTCCGCGCGATCTCTGTGCGCTCTCTGCGCACAGGTCGAAAGAATTTCAAGAATGTCACTCGTCTGCCTCGTACCTCTCACTCTCTAACGAGACGCTAATCAGTCGCTACATTCTTCAGCGCGCTGCATTCCAGCTCAATTTCACGTGTCATTACACTTTGAGGCGGCGACCTGTTGCGCGCACACACAACAACCCTCACGCTCCATCAATTACCACTCCTTTACCTTCGAATATGACGAACATTGCATAACTTTCGATACTGCGGCGCTGATTTTGCTTGCCTTTCGTTTTCGCCAATACGTTGCGTCACTGGCGGCGCCTTCACAAACGTTCAAAGGTTTCGGCGCGTTTAGAACGTCAACAGATCCGTCGTTGACCTCGCACCGCAGGAAGCTCCTTACTTTCACTGTGCACCATTTTCTGAAGTGCATTCCTTTCCGACACCACACACTCGTGTATTCAGCGCGTGGAAGGGTTGTTTATTTTCTTTTCTCGACTTGGACACGGCACCGATTTGTACTGGCTTCGGCGCAGTCGTGTGTGTGTTCAGCGGCAACACGCTCGATCTCTGTATCACTGTATCGGTGCGCGCTTGTTGCTTCTGCTGTTCGTATACACAGCACCAGAAGTGGAATGTGGATAGATTATAATAACGTATAGAAGAATACGTGGAATGCGGCGACTGTTCTTCGTCTTCGTCGTCTTGTGTCTCTCTACCACCTTCCTGCCCGGTGTTGCCACACACCGCCGTCGTCCCGCATTCCGGTCCTAATTCGTTTATTTCGAGCTGGGTTGGTTGCGGTCTTGCTTACTCATACGTTTGGAGTTGTACATCTGCTCAGCTCTATCACAACATCGCGTGCGGATTCTTCGTCCGACGTCGTTTTCTGTGGTTTTTGATCTCCTCTCTTGGAAGATTATACAGTGTGCGTCATAAATTTGAAGGTTGTTGATTCGGAATTCCGGGAGGGATTATCCAAAAAGCTTGCTTTTACTTTGTTGGGTTTACTGTTGGCCTTGGAGTTCCATAAGATAATTGTACTGAAATTGTTGCACTAAAACACTTTTACTGATAATATTTGAATATTTACGTTACCACTTCACTGCACAAAACATTGTCACACACTGTATTCTTCTCACGAGAATCCCTCTTCCAGGAATGCCACATCTTAAATTACCCCTCACTCAGTCGTCAATTAGTGCTTCCGGCTGCCGCTCAGTTAATAATCCACAAACTGCACCGCATCAAATTCCACAGCGAGACAAACTTCAGATCTGTCAAGGGTAAACCGCGGCGGCTACTGCGCAACGCGCGCGTTCCAATGATCTTCTCCAATCAAAGCAATCCAGTGGCATTCCACAGAGCGCGGAGAACGGCACAGACCGCGCGCGCCGTTTAACGGCCAGTCAGAAAGCCAGCAATCGCAGCAGGCCGCGCGTCGTCCACACGGTGCCCCTCTTGAAGGCCCGTTCGCTGGTGTGCGTGTGTCGGCCCGTGCCAGCACGTTGCGTCACTGTGTGCGTGCACCAAGATATTTATGAGAGGAGGAAAAAATACTATGAATGGAATGTGCGATTTGCGATTCTCATTGACATTTTCAGCTACGCATATTCTTGAAGAGCACCTTGAAAACTGCTTTCCGAACGATTTTTCACCCCGATATTCACTCCACAAACACTCGAAGCACACTAAAACTACACCAAAAGCCACTTCTCCACCGTTTCGAACTTCTTCCCCCCGAAATCCGCACCAGCGTCACTTCAAGCCGGAATTTCACGCACTTCCCACCCGGAAAACCTCCCAACTCCTATCACCCCGTGTACGCAACAGATTCCCCCACACTTTCCGACAAACTCCGCGCACTTACGTTCCGGGTTAGGTCCGGTTTTCCGCGAAATTAGCTCCGGCACCAAACACTGTCCGACTTCCACTTTTCTCTTGGCACATTAGAATGAGCTTGCGGCATTCCTCAACGGCGGCGCTGCGATCGGCGCTCGATGCTCGATGTTCGAGCTCCGACGATGTGACGTGCGCGGCCGCGTCGAGCAGACTTGACGGAACTGTCAGAGTGGGCGCGCAGTTTTCGAGTTGAAGTTGAAGATAATCTTCAAAAGATTAGCGAAAATGCATGCAGTCTTGTTTTAGGAAATATCAAAATGAGGGTGAAAACTTGAATAAACATGATTTTTTCTTCCTTAAACTTTGATGTTTTCAAATTTAAATTGAAATAAAACTCTTTGAAGAGCAGAAGGCAACCAACCTTTCAAACTGCTCGAATTTTGGAACACTGCAGAGCAATTTTGTTGAGCTTTTTACTGTATGATTGTGCTCTTCTGGAATTTTGTAATGGAAAGAAAAATTAAAAGTTCAATATTGGATGGAATTTTGTTTAGACTAACGGCACCCCAAAAAAGTAATATTTTTCGATTTTGTTGTTATTTTTACTTTCTTCAGCGAAATTTTTGATAAACTTTTGTTTTTAAAACTAAGTTCTCCATCTCTCGCGTGATTCTCCACTTTTTTGGCAAATCGACTTTTTTTGTAATTTTGTATTTGATTGAAACTTCATCCATTAGTCATATAAAATTGGCATGTGAATATGTATTCAAAAATCTGTATCTTGAGTCTTGAGAAGGAGTTAGTTACCTGATCGAAAATCGTGATTTTTTTAACATGAAATATTGCCAAAAAATCAAAAAAAAATTTCAGATGCAAAATCAAATTTGCAATCGAAAATGACTTTACGCATTTTTTGATAAAGTAAACCGTTTTCAATAAAAAAAATGTTGTTTTTTCTCGAAAATTTTCAATTTTATGCAACTTTATGAATGATTTTTTATTTAGATTCTTCCTCTTAACAGTTTAAATTATGTGAAAATTGTTTTTTTCTCAATGCCATCTAATTTGTCCTCATTTTTTTAAACTCGCGGTTTCTCGGAAACTATTGGTTTAAAAATAAGTACTTAAAGCCATTTTTGAAATTGAAAAGCTGAAAATTCAGCAAAAATTTCATTTTTAACATTGAAAATCAAACCAATTATTTCCGAGTGATTTCCAATAATCACCATTTCTTCTAAAATTCTTATCTCTGGAACCAAATTTCGCATCGACTTTAACTCTGAGGCAAAATATGCCTTTTTTAGTACCGTCATCAAGGGTGACATTGGGTGTCGGGGTGACATTGGGTCTACAAATTTCAGCATTTTTGTATGACCCAATCTCACCCCCTAGACCCAATGTCACCCCTGATGACGGTACTTAAAATTATATTTAAAAAATCGAATTATTTCAAAAATACGTCTTTTGGTAATTTGCCCAAGACACTAAATCAGGGGTGCCCAACCTTTTGGCCCTGCGGGCCAGATTTGAGATTTCTGAAGCTGTGTCGGGCCGGAAGTAATGTTTGATAATAGTTGAAAAAGTTAAGGTTTTTTTTCTCATGAAATTTTTAATTTTTTTAGTAAATAAACAAATGAATAAAAAGTGTTGCAAATATGATCAATATATTTTGATTTTAAGAAAGAAATATAAAATAACTTTCAAAAATTGGTATTGATTTATTTTTATTTTGAATTTTTTACAATTAAATATCATTTACTTTTGAAAAACATTCACATTTTACATTCACATAGTCGTTGCAAGTTTCCTAAAGTTTAATTTCATTAACACAAAAATGTAAAAAAATTTCGAAGCAAAATTTTGATGCAAATTTAAAAAAAAAAAATAGTTTTGCGTTGTTGTTCACCTTTAAATATTTAACAAAATATTTTAAAGTTATTTTAAAAACAGAAAGGTTTGAACAGTTTAGAAAAATATATATTGAATAGTTTTCATTTCTTTATTCTTTGAATTTCGAAGTTTCTGAAAAAAAGATATAGTGTTGCTCCCTGATTTCTTGACTCATTTTGAGTTTTTTTTTTAAGTTTAAAAATAATTGCAGCAAACTTCATTTTAGATATGATCCATTTGCTTTTTAACCTCTTTTTTCAATCGAAACTATATCACTGAAAAATCGTTTTGAAAAAATACGTAATTGCTTTCCCACTCATTAATTCAATTAATCAAGAAAAACAGTAAAAACTGATTAAAATAAAATTAAATTTAGTGTCTTTCTGTACATTTGTAGACAACAATCCAAGTTTTTATTGTATAGATATTTCACACTTTTACATTTGTTTCTTGGACCTTTTTTCAGTTTATTAATAGATTCTGAAAATATCAATATAGAAATGATAAGAATTATATTCAAACATGAAGAGTGTTAAAATTTGATAAAAAAAATAAGATTTTTAAAAATACATTTATGCATTTATAAGCAAAATTCAAATAAAAAGTAGAATTATCAACATTTTATTTCTGAAGCGTAAATAAAACTTTATGCTGCTAATTGAAATTAGATTCCAAACCTATTTATTAAAAATTTGGACACTGAACTTATTTATTCAATATTTCAAGAACAGCCTTAAGGGCCAGTCGCAGAACTGTTTTAAAAAGCCGTCGCGGGCCGGATGAAATGGCTTCACGGGCCGGACGTTGGGCAGGCCTGCACTTAATCGATCTGGAAATCCCGTCTCGTTACAGATTTTCGAATTCTCCAATGCCCATTTTGTATGACCAGCCCGTAAAATGGAGCCTTGTACACTAATGATTCAAAATAGCACGGACAAAGTTATATCCTGATTAAAAAAATATAAAATTAAAAATCTAGAAAAAAAATAAAATTCTAAAGAATTATTCTCTTGCTTAATTTTGTTTCCTAATTCTTGTATTTTTAACTGAATTTGTTATGTTTTTAGCATATTATGAAAGTTTTTCTCTTTTCTGTTCTGGATTTATGCTTCACAAATATCACAAATAATTTCATTGAAAGTTCATTGAAAATTACCAAAAGTTAAAATGTGCAATTTTGTATAATAACGAAAATAGAATAAGTTTTGTTTGTACTTTTTCAATAAATAAAAAAAGTAGTTTATGCAACCAGTTGCAAATAATTGTTTTTTTTTTCAGCGCGAGTCGTACAATTATCTAACGAGGTTTAACGAGTTGGATAAATAAAACGAGTGCTGAAAAAAACAAGTTTTGCAAAGAGTTGCTCCCAACATTTTTTGCAATTCCGAAAAACGCATTTTAATGGAATATTATGTCAAACATCAATGTGTTAAGTAAATACACCGAAAGTAAAATATTGATAAATTGTACTTTTCGATACTAGTGCTGAAAATTTAAACTTTTCAGCATCCATTTCAGTGCTGAAAAGTAGAACTTTTCAGCACTGATATTGAAAGGTATTAATGTTCCATTCTGTTATTTTTGGTAGAGAAAAGTAGACCGTTTCGTCGCACGAGAATGACAGGAAAGGTAAATGGTAGAGGTGGGCAAAAAAAGATCGAGCCGCTCAAAGAGCCGGTTCACTAAAAAGAGCGAACGAACCGTGGCTCAGAAAAAAAGAACCGCGGTTCTTTTTAAACTTCAGTCTTTTGAAAGAACCGTTTCAAGATGGCATGATTTATGTTATAAATATAATTTATTGAATGCAATTTCAAATATTTCAATGCTAATAAAAATTTATCTCAAAAGAAAAAGAATTATTCAATATGATAGTCGAAACAAAATGAAAAAAAAAATTAAAAAAAATTAAAAAGTATTACCAGAATACGAATTTGAGCATTTCAAATTGCATAATTTGTAAAATATTACCAAAAATCTACTGAATAGTTTAGAGATTTTTGAAAAAAGAAACCCTTTTGTCCGATTAAACTTTAGCGTTTATAGACTTTATCGATTAAATCAGAATGTTGAAAAGAGTTCACATAATATTTTCTTCGAATAAAACATCAGCATTAGTTCAATTCTTGCAGAAATAAACGCAATTAAAATAGTAGTTTATGCAACAAGTTGCAAAAAGAGGATTTTTTCAGCACGAGTCGTACATTTATCCAACGAGGTTCACCGAGTTGGATAAATACGACGAGTGCTGAAAAAATCAAGTTTTGCAACGAGTTCCATACAACATTTTTTGCAATTTCGAAAAACACCCATTGAGAAAAATTTTAAGTCGAATTTTCATGTATTTTGTCAATAAATCGTTTAAATCAAAAAAATGTTGAAAAGTATTACTTTTCGAAACAAGTGCTGAAAAGTTCAACTTTTCAGCACCCATTTCAGTGCTGAAAAGTAGAACTTTTCAGCATTTATTTTGAAAAGTGTTGCTATTCGATTCTATTATTTTTGGTACAGAAAAGTAGGCTATTTCGTCGTTCAAGAATGACAGGAAAAGTAAGTTGTTTACGACGGAATTGCAAAAACTATTTTTCCAGCATCCTAGATTTAAGTTCGGATGCCATTCAATTATTCGAATGTTTAGGTTCGAGTAGAAATCTTGACAAATAGACCACCAAGACCTATGATTTCCAAGGGCATCTTCTCGTTTTCAGTTTTAATTTGTTTTATCAAAAAAAATGTAAAAGTCCAATGTGAAATAACTTATAAAATCACACGATTCTTCAAAAAAACATTTTTATCCAAACTTTGAAAAAGAGCGAAAGAGCCGTTCAAAAGAGCGGTTCTTTTTAATGAGCGAACGAAAATGAGCGGCTCCTTAAAAAGAGCGGTTTTGCCCACCTCTAGTAAATAGTTTCAAGACGGAATTGCAAAATTGTAGTTTATGCAACAAGTTTGAAAAAGCTGATTTTTTCAGCACAAGTCGTACATTTATCCACCGAGGTTTACCGAGTTGGATAAATACTACGAGTGCTAAAAAAATCATGCTTACAATTTTTTTTGCAATTCCGAAAAACGCTTTTTGAATGGAATTTTATGTCTATCATCCATATGATAAGTAAATTCACCGTTCGAAACAAAAAATATTGAAAAATGTTACTTTTCGACAAAAGTGTTGAAAAGTTCAACTTTTCAGCACCCATTGAAAGTATTGAAAGGTATTAATTTTCCATTCTGTTATTTGTGGTAGGGAAAAGTAGCCCGTTTCGTTTCTCCAGAAGGACAGGAACAGTTGTTTCACAGCGGAATTGCAAAAAAAAAAATGTTTTCAAACATACAAATCGTGTTCGCTGCTGAGATTCAAAGACGAAGCTTTTGCTTGATTCTAGCAGTTCGGATTTGGAGCAATCGCGTCAGAAAACGTCAATCTGTGTGCTTCGTTGAACACAGACAAACGCACACACAAAAATATAGGTACTTTGTTACTTGTATCGGTTTAGTTATTCCTTACAGTTCACCGTTTACAGTTCTGAGGATCATATTTTTCCATTTATTTAGGTAAGTGAAAATATTATTTAAGAGTTTATTCAACAATTAAGAAAAGCCATCGAAACGTATATATCTGAAGTGAACAATCATAGCAAAGAGTAAATAAGTAAAATTGTCCCATATAAAAACAAACCAAAACAGATTCAACAAGTTACAGAGTACATGCGTAGAACGTCAAGAACTCCCAAAACATAACACGTGTGTATTGTGTACGTCGGCCACACAATCATAAACCCTCCTCTCGCTCCATGGTTGCATAACCGTCTCAAACCCCACCAGTTCATCGTGAAGGTAAATAAATACCAAAGTCGATCCGACTCGCGCAGTCCTCAACCAAAATCTGTGATAAGATGAACGCCTCCCTCGCCGGATTAAGACTGATGTTGCGGGCCGGGCCCGCCGCCCAATTGGTCCGCCGACACTTCACTGTCAATGTCACAAAGTTGGCCGGCATCCGCTGTAGCGGCAGCTTGCTGGGATCCGATCGAGTGAGAGCGGCACTGAACTCCTCAGTAGGCGGTAAGTTGACATCGCTAGGATTTTTTTTTTTAACTCGGGATGATGAAGGTTCATTTATTTTGATGGATTTTAGTTTTTGTTTTGATGGATCGCAAACTTTGGCAAGTCATCCTGATTCAAGATAGACAAACAGGTTTAGCAATTTCTCTGAAAATTAATCTTCCGAATGCGAATCCCCTAAAAACAAAACTAGTCACGTTGATCCTGATTAAATAAATAAACCTTCACCGAGTCTGCACGGTTCAGTTGCACTCGATCGTTCGAGGTGAAGAGACACCAGCACACACAAGCCAAGCTACTCCTTAACAAACAAATCATGGCGTCCCGTTTCTCTGCCCTGATGTCGCTATCAACGTTGGCCTTGGTTCTGCTCGTAGGCGTTCGGCGTTGCCATGGCGGCGACTGTTCGGTGAACAAATTCGACAAGTCCTGCATCGACCCGAAGCTGGTGGCATCCTACGATGAGATCGTCGACCTGCCGAACCACCCCGAGAAGCTGCTGGTGGACGTCCGCAATCCGGAGGAGCTGGCCGCCACCGGAGTGATCCCGACGAGCATCAATATTCCTCGTATGTTCCAAAATACACTTTTTATCGATTAAATTTAAAAGCTCAAATCAAAATTTCCAGTGAAAACCGTCGCCGATGAGCTGAAACTGTCCCCGGAGGCGTTCCAGGCCAAGTACGGCCGTAAGAAGCCCGCCGAAAGCGATCCCATCATCTTCAGCTGCCGGTCGGGAGTGCGTGCTGGAATGGCCGCCAACGAGGCCGACAAGCTGGGCTTCAAGAAGTGAGTCTCTCAGGTTGAATTATTTATAGCATTATGTCACGTAATTTGTGTGTTTCTTTTTTTTCTAACCTATAATTACAGTGTGAAGAACTATGTCGGTTCCTGGTTGGAGTACGCGGAAAAGAACGGACTGCCACTGGAGTAAGGAATTCTCCCGCGGATCGATTGCATTAGATTAAAAATGTCTGAGATTGAGTGAGAATAAACAGTTCAGGTGTTTGTATAAAATGTCTTTGATTCAGACTGCTTAACAAATTTTAAGACTTTTTACTCGTTCAAAATGAAACTACCTACCTATTCTAACCAATATAACTTTTCTATGTTCCGAATTACGTTCGAATTAGCGGGTATTCGAATTAGAGGACATTAGGGTGGTCCAAATCCGGGCTTGCTCGGGGCTACCCCCTGGAATCAAAGATAAACCCATAACTATAGGCCCATAACCTATAGGCTAAATTCCAAATTTGAGCTCTTTCTGACCACGGGAACCCCTCCCTCTAAGCCATTGAATTTGTATGGGAAAAATTGGCAAAATGTATGGAGAAAAGCAACTGCTTCAGTGTTTTACTGTGGAAGGCGCAATAACTATCCAATTCTTACCAATTCTCGGAACTAAGATCTTCATTGAATTTGAATTTGTTGGCGATGGCGGAGGGGTTCCCGTGGTCAGAATGAGCTTAACTTTGTAATTTAGCTTAGTTTTGGGTAAATCTTTGATTTAAGGGGTTAGCCCCGAGGAAGCCTGGATTTAGACCACGTTATTACAACGGAATATTTTTGGGATTTTTTGTCTTCTAGAAAATTGTTGGGCTTGCCAATCCAAGCAACTTTGTCGAAGACACCACAATTTTATCTCGCAATCTAGGGGAAATTCTCATCTGTTTAGCAGGTTAAGCACTCGCTACAATCTAATAGGTTCCTACATTTTTGCCTTTCTTACAAAAGAAAGGTTTAAGGTTTGCTTTTGGAAAAACGCTTTTTTCAGAAATCTAAAAAAAAATCGTGCACGGCGAGGATTCGTCCCAGGAAAAAATCCTATTACTAAATTGAAGGTTTAGATGCGCTCTTTCGATTGAATTTTGGCCCGAAACCCGGAACTCAAAGTCTGATTTTTGAGAGCTCTTTTTCTGAAATACATGGCCGATGTCTGTATCCGCTCTTAAAAATTTGTGTCTTCCATCACTGGAAAACCGCTCGTAAAACCCACAATTTTTAAAAGCCAGATCTGTAGCCGTGGGGTCGGAGACGAACATTTTATTTTTCGATTCACAATTTTCGACCAGTAAATGTGGTCAAAGCCATTTTTAGAGGTATTTTTTGGACTATTTTACAGATAACACTATCAAATTTAAAGAATTCAGTTTCAAACAAAAAGCCATTCGAAAACATGCGCCATAAACTGTTTGGGCCCAAAATTTGAAGCTTTTCCAAAATGTATTTCCAGAGATATAGCGATTTTAGTGTTTTTCGTCTTATTTTTACCCTATTTTTTCCTATTAAATTTTTGGATTTATACAAAATCATATACTGAACATCAAATTCGAAGTCCCGGCTTGTTCTCGCACGAAAGCTCGACAAGTCGTCAAGTCGAAGCTTCAACGCCAGCGCTTTTACGCTGCGCGTGAAAGTGTTCTTTCTGGCTTCTCATAATTGATCGACAAAGTGCAATAGCGATACATATTTTTTTAAGTTAATCATAGACTAACATTATAGACTGAGTACCCTTTATTTTTTTTCTAATAATGTCAATCCAATAAGTTTTTCTTAATTAAATTTAAATGTCTTGCGACAAATAATGTACTTCTGAAATTAAAAAAAATGGCATTTGAGGTTTAGCCTTAAAAGATTCGAAGCTTTAGGTAAAATTTTCACTGGATGGTATCATTATGTTTTTTAAAAAATAATTGCACCAATTTATTTCTCGGAGTTTCATCATTTTTTAAGAAAGGCTCTATTTCACCTCTGGTGATATTAAATCGGGTTTTATATGTATATTTTATGTTTATTTTTTATTTTATATTTATAAAAAATAACACGATTTAAAACCATTTCTGATCACTTTTTGACAAGACAACATTTTTTCGATAAAATCAACTATGGTCCCCTTGGAACAAGCTGTCAAGCAGAACCTTTTCTGTCATGATGGGCCGCGAAGTTAATTTTTTAATATTGATTTAAAAATCATTTTCAAATCCTTTGTGGTCATACAAAGTGTCATTGTACTCAGAAAAATATGCTTTATCGTTGTGAACAATAATATTACAAATTTAAGCTTAATTTTAGGACCCAATTAGCAGATTTTCACTGTTTAGAAAACTTATTTTTCAAAACTATATATAGAAACTTGCTTGCTAGTAAGCACTCGATTTCACAAATTTTGGTACAAATTTTATAAAAAGTTTTTGTTTCTTCCTCCTTCAAAGTTGGCCCAAAAAATCAGGAAGCAAAAAAAAATTATCAAAGAGCTTCAAAATTTTAATGGAAATTTAAGTGCATTCAGCTGAAATCAACTTAAAACGCATTCCCCTACGTTAAGAATCATTTTTAGCATGTTTGGGTCAATTAAAAATCTTTTGAATTTTTGAAAATTTTCGATGTTTATTATGGCAATTTTTTTTGTTTTTGCTAAAATTTGTGTTTTCGTTAAAATTTACATTTTTTTGAAAAACACAACTGAATTAGTATAAAATGCATTTTAAAACACTTTTGCCATGCAAACTATGGCTTGTTATTTCAATATTTATATTTTTTTTTCTGTCATCCCCCCCTCCCTCGACCAGAGCCGAGGGACAAAAACTTTAAAAAATAATTGCATCCTTGATTGCATCAGCCTAATTGAACGTCAAAGTGCTAATATGGCCAGATTAGAGGCACGATTGAATCGGGTCCTAAAATTAAGCTTAAATTTTTGATATTATTGTTCACAGCAATAAAGCTTATTTTTCTGAGTACAATGATCGTTTGAACGACCGCAAAGGATTTAAAATGGATTTTTAATTAAACTTTGAAAAATTTACTTCACGGCCCTTCTTGACAGAAAAGGTCCTACTTGACAGCTCGTTCCAAAGGGACCATAGTTGATCCATCGAAAAAAATGTGTCTTGTCAATATTTTTTTTGCGCTAAAATGAAAAAAAGTGATCAGAAATTGTTTTAAATCCTGTTTTTTTACCGTTGTACATAAAAATTTACAAAGGGCTTTACTGCCCATGATCGCATAAATGTCCCATATGCATTTTCAACAAGTTGAGAAAACGAGCTTGGAACTTTTAAAAACATTTTCTCATAAATTTTCAATATACAATAATTATACTAAAAGTTCATTCAACATAGTTCTCAAACATGCTCTTGTTTATGCTTTTGATAAGTTTTTGTAGAAATTAGTCTTGATTTTTCTCTTTCAATTTGAAAAAGTACGCAGGATGGTACCTGATATGTGAACATTTTCTACATAGTGCATCAATATGAACGCAAACCAGCACGATCGCAGCATGCTGCCTAGGTAACCCCAGTAGTAAAAAAACTTTTGAGCGGAAAATGGAGAAAAATTACATTTTTTTTTCAAAATGAATTAATCAGTCATTTGGGAGATTTGTGTGATCGTAAAATGGATGAAAACCCTTCAGGATGGCCAGTCTGTATAATTGATGACTATGTTCAAAAGAGTGGAGAATCCGAAAGGTATGTTCAAGACAAAATATTTTGTTGAGGGACTGGTTTTTGAACATTATCACGATGGGACTCATATTTGAACATTTTTCAGGTGGAACAAACAAATTTGTCGTTGATTACTGAATTTCTGGAACAAAGTGGTAAATATTATTAACGAAGTTGACTTTATAGCTGTCGGCCACCATTGCTAGTACCAACCACTAGTGTCTTCCTTTTTATCTACAAGGACTTCGCCGCCCTGGGCTCCTAAGTGTATGAAAGTATGGCACGGAGCGACGGCGCCGAATACCCATATTTACACAAAGAATTTTAGAGCGCCCGCCGCGGGATTCGAACCGGCTACCTCTGGATTGGAGTCCAGTGCGCGGTCCGATTGATCCACACGGGCGGGACAAATATTATTAGTGTAGCTTAAAGTAACACAACCAACGAAGCTATTCCAATATCTATGTCAAAATTGACAAAAATGCATATGGGACATTTATGCGAACATGGGCAGTTTAGTACCCAATTAGATGCTGTTCTCCTACGCCTTCTACGACCAAATTTAGAGAAAGCATCTAAGTTGTTGTTGTTAATTCATTTATTTCTGGCAGCTTTAACCTTCTTGGTCATTCGCTGCCCTACAGCATCTAAGTAAACCTTCAAGAAATAGTTTTTGAACGTAGCAATGCAGGGTTAACTTTTAGATGAAAGTGATGTTCGGGGCACTTTTGGAGCTACTTTTTTTTACAAATCAATGTGGACTAAAGAGTCAATAGTTAGTTTTAAGAAAAAGATGAAAATTTTAAACATAAATAACTCAAAAAGACGCAGGCCAAATTTTAAGCGCCAGTTTGCATTTGAAAGAGGAAATCTAGGGACCATCCATAAACCACGTGGACATCTTAGGGGGAGGGCGGGGTCATTGATTGTCCACGCTCCATACAAAAAAGATTGTTTTGTATGGAAATTGTCCACGAGAGGGGGGAGGGGGCGTCTGAGATTTCAAAAAAGTGTCCACGAGGTTTATGGCTGGTCCCCTAGCACTACAAACGCTTAAACATCTCAGGGGTGTTTTTCTTCAAACTCGAGATATTTTCACAATGACCTGCAAAAATGACAAAAATGACTGCGCAGGCTCAACTCGAGGGGAAGCATGAACTTTGAGGTCCCCAGAAACACGTGCACCTTGAATTAAAAAAATAAATGACAGGGCCGAACGATTTTTCTCCAAAGTGTGTATGGAACATTCTTTAAGATTAATGTTTTGCCCTACAAAAGGCTTGTTATCAGGGAAATGTTGAAGCAAACCACATTTAGAGTTAAACCCCGAATCTTATCACAAGGTTTTGAATCGTAAGCAATTTCTTATCAATCAACTGAGTTTGTAGCAGAAACGATTAACTGTTACTGTTTGCTAGTTGCTTGTGTCACTGGGCCATTACTAAAAAAAAATCTTCTTTATCTTCCTTAAGTTTCTTAGATTGCTGCAATAGGGTCCAAAAGCCCAATGTCAATTTTTATGTACAACGGTAAAAACACGATTAAACACCATTTTTGATAATTTTTTTTTTTCATTTTAATGCAAAAAAAAATAAACAAGACAACATTTTTTCGATGGATCAACTATGGTCCCCTTGCAACGAACTGTCAAGAAGGGCCACGAATTTAATTTAAAAAAAAATGATTTAAAAATTTCATTTTAAATGTACTTAGAAAAGCTTTATCGCTGTGAACAATTACATCACAAATTTAAGCCTAATTTTAGAACCCAATTGGATATTTTCCGTTTTGCCTACATTATACATTTATTGATTTTATGCAATAAAGTCAGAGCAATTCTCTGAGATTTCGGTCATTCGATTTTTTTGTTTGTATTTTTTAATCCAGCTGAAACTTTTTTGGTGCCTTCGGTATGCCCAAAGAAGCCATTTTGCATCATTAGTTCGTTCATTAATTTTCCATACAAATTTGGCAGCTGTCCATACAAAAATGATATGTGAAAATTCAAAAATCTATATCTTTTGAAGGATTTTTTTGATCGATTTGGTGTCTTAGGCAAAGTTGTAGGTATGGATATGGACTACAATGAAAAAACAATAAAACACGGTAAAAAAAAAAATTGTGATTTTTAATTTCACTTTTTGACACCAAAACTTGATTTGCAAAAAAACACTATTTTTAATTTTTTTCATTTTTTGATATGTTTTAGAGGACATCAAATGCCAACTTTTCAGAAATTTCCAGAATGGGCAAAAAATCTTTGACCTAGTTATGATTTTTTGAATCAATACAGATTTTTAAAAAAAATCGAAATATTGGTCGCCAAAATTTTTCAACTTCATTTTTCGATGTAAAATCGAATTTGCTATCAAAAAGTACTTCAGTGAATTTTTGATAAAGTGCACCGTTTTCAAGTTATAGCCATTTTTAGGTAACTTTTTTGAAAATAGTCGCAGTTTTTCATTTTTTAAAATTAGTGCACATGTTTGCCCACCTTTGAAAAACATATTTTTGAAAAGCTGAGAAAATTCTCTATATTTTGCTTTATTGAACTTTTTTGATACGACACATAGTTGCTGAGATATTGTCATGCAAAGGTTTAAAAACAAGAAAATTGATGTTTTCTAAGTCTCACCCAAAGAACCCACCATTTTCTTATGTCGATATCTCAGCAATTAATGGTTCGATTTTCAATGTTAAAATATGAAACATTTGTGAAATTTTCCGATCTTTTCAAAAAAAATATTTTCAAAAATTTAAAATCAAGACTAACATTTCAAAAAAACGTAATATTGAATGTTTGGCCCGTTTGAAATGTTAGTCTTGATTTTAAATTTTTGAAAATATTTTTTTCGAGAAGATCGGAAAATTTCACGAATGTTTCATATTTTAACATTGTAAATCGGACCATTATATGCTGAGATATCGACATTAGAAAATTGTTGGTTATTTGGGTGAGACTAAGAAAACATCAATTTTCCTGTTTTTTAACCTTTGCATGGCAATATCTCAGCAACTACGGGTCGTATCAACAAAGTTCAATAAATCAAAATATAGAGAATTTTCTCAGCTTTAAAAAAAAAATTTCAAAGGTCGGCAAACATGGGCACTAATTTAAAAAAATTAAAAACTGCGACTATTTTCAAAAAAGTTACCTAAAAATGGCTATAACTAGAAAACGGTGCACTTTATCAAAAATTCACTGAAGTACTTTTTGATTGCAAATTCGATTTTACATCGAAAAATGAAGTTGAAAAATTTTTGCGACCAATATTTCGATTTTTTGAAAAAATCTGTATTGATTCAAAAAATCATGACCCGGTCAAAGATTTTTTGCCCATCCTGAAAATTTCTTAAAAGTTGGCATTTAATGTCCTCTATAACATATCAAAAAATGATAAAAAAATAGTGTTTTTTTGCAAATCAAGCTTTAGTGAGAAAACGTGAAATTAAAAATCATAATTTTTTTTACCGTGTATAATTTTTTTTTTCAGTGTAGTCCATATCCATACCTACAACTTTGCCGAAGACACCAAATCGATCAAAAAATTCCTTCGAAAGATACAGATTTTTGAATTTTTACATATCATTTTTGTATGGACAGCTGCCAAATTTGTATGGAAAATTATATATGAACGAACTAATGCTGCAAAATGGCTTCTTTGGGCATACCGAAGGCACCAAAAAAGTTTCAGCCGGGTAAAAAATACAAAAATTAAAATTAAAGAAAAAAGACCGATTCCGTAGAGAACTGCTCAAGAGCAGTTAACCGCAAAAAAATAATTCTAAAGCACTAACTCAAGGTTCCATCAAAAATAAAAAAAAAATCAGCTCTGACTCAAATTTAATTTCAAGTCATAATGAAGTCTGTGAAAACCCGTTTGACCCGTTTGACCGTTTCACTTCCCTAATTCTTGAGGCACTTGTTTTGTTCGCATCTTCATTCCTTCTTACTAACCAGTCTTCAGTTCTAAATTTAACCGAGCTTCGGACACTCCCGCGAATTTGGTGTACATAAAAAGGTAAATAAAAAGGGGGGATTTACACACCGCCGGTCTAAAACGCCGAGTCATGGTGACTTTGCAGAAAAACAAAACCGGTCTGCAGATCAAACCCCGATTTCACCGTGACACGTGAGAGTGCGGAAAGTTATTTACTTCTCTTGAGTTTTTGCCTCAATTTGCTGCTTTTGCGACGAAGTTGTTCAAAAGGGTTAAGAGCTGTAATTTTGGAATCATGTTTAAATTTGTTTGAAAAAATCTAGTCTAAAATAAGTTGGATTGAAAACTTAAAAAAAAGTTATTGTTAAAATGTATAAAAATTTCTAATAACATGTTTATTTATTGTTTGTTTTAATATTTGTTAGGCAAGCAAACAAAATTGAAAACTTCTTTTTAAATTTTCACCAAAAAAATTGGGTTCAAATGGATGAACGACTAGCGAGCATTAAATATTAAGTCACCACTATTAAGCCGTCGAGGAAACACTTTATAGGTTCCAGCGATAATTAGCGGCTAGTGTTGGTGTGTGCGAGCATCACACCCAGACACACATTTTCACATCGCTATATACCACATCAAAGCAGGCTTCGTGTATAACCGATGGATTTCAAGCCTTGGACTGATCCCACGGCAGGCTTTGTGGTGGCACCTCAGTTGTAACCAAGCAACGGAACGTAGTACATTCCAACTGAGCCCAGCGACATCGCGTTACTTGACCTTTCTTGCACCTTAGTAGTCGACCAGCATTCCGTTTGATGTGTGCAGCACTTCTTAACTGGGTAAATATTGTTGAGTGATGTTTTTTTGCTGTGTGAGAAGAAAGTGGAAAAATTTGGAGAAAGCTTTAGTGTAACTCAAATTTTTTTAGATAAAAAATGATCAGATAGTTGTGATTTGTGGTGCTTCTTAAGTGTAAATCTGCCTGTAAATAAGTTTCTGAAATAATCAAAAGATTTAAAAAAAAACATAAACCAATAAAGACGGATGAACAAACGCGAAAAAGCAATTATTGCAAAACACATCAAAACCAGATCAAAAGATAAAAACCTATATGAATATCAAATACACTCAAACCCCGATGGTTTGACACCAACTGTTGTCAAACGAACGGGGTCACTTTTTAGTTTGACACCCCTTTTACACGGAGTTCACACGCACTACCAAACGTTTGTTTTGATAGTGTGCGTGAGCGCCGTGTAAAAAGTGACAGTTCGTCACTTTTTAGCTTGACTTTGACCAACCAACGGGGTACAAACTAAAAAAGTGTCAAACGAAAAAGTGACCAACCACCGGGGGTTGAGTGTATAAATTTGGTATGTGTATTGCTCAGAGTAAACATGAGACGTACGAATTGTTATATTGAATCATCCACCTAAGGAAAATTCAAATCAAACCTACATCAAACGTTAAATTAAGGTCAAAGCATGTATATTGATCGGGAACCTTATGTTGACTCATCAGCACTCGTTTAATTTTTTTTTTTTAGTTGGATGAAACTTTTGTCCGTCGATTCCTTGAGTCCAAATAAGTAATTTTGCATCATTGGTTTCTCCGTACACGTTCTACATTCTATGCAAATAATTCGAAAATCAGTATCTGGAGAAGGGATTTTCTTATCGATTTGGTGTCTTCAGCAAAGTTGTAGGTTACAATTGAAAAATACACCCATTTTAAAAAACCAGATTCATCCCCTAATTCTTTTTTTAAAAAGTCACCTGTTGCCTTGGAATTTGCAAAAAAGTTCCAATCAAAATGCTCATGCGCCTTTTTCAAATGTAGTTCCAGATTTCAACGATCAGAAAACAACTTGAGACCTAAGGATTTTTTAACAAAAAATCCAAGAAATAAATTGGCCAATGCAATGTCGAAGTGTTAACAAAGAGTCTATCCTGCTCACGTAGGTTAATGTTCAAACTTTGACATTGGCCAATTGCATTGTTTTGCCAGAATTGTCGCAATATTTTAACCATTTTATGTTATTTCTTGAATATTTTTGCTTAAAATTACCTTTTTGCCTTCCTCACTGAGGAGAGGCGATATAATCTTTCGGAAAATGATTTTTTTTAATTTGACCTCCTACAAAGCAAAAAGTAGTTGAATTTTTGAAGGTTGAAAATTTGGTAGGTTGAATATTCCCTCTTTTTTGAGTAATATTACAGTGGACTCTCTCGTTGTCGATATTGAAGGGACCGTCGAGAGCGGGAGTTATCAAATTATAGAACGAAAAATCAAAGCATGCTTCTTGAAGGGACTGAAAAATTTATTGACAGCAGGAGCAATATTGATATCGAGAAGATCGACAGCCAGAGAGTCGACTGTAATATAAAAAATGTGTAAAAATGTGAACCTGATGAATATTCATCAAAAGCTGATGAAACAATATTCAACTTGTGGAGCAAGTTTTTGATCAAAAGTTTAAAATTCTGAGCACTTTTAGGCCGTAAAAATATTATTCAAATTTTTGTCCCTCGAAGGGGGGAGCTGAAAAATAAAAAAAATATAAAAAAATCAATTGCAAGCTAGATTTTTACCATTTCAATGCACAGTGGTCCAGATCGCAAAATTAAGTGGAAAACGGATTTTCCGAAAAATAGTGAAGTTTTGGAGCTTTGGTGTCTTGAGAAGAGTTGTTGTAAATAAAAAGGGGCAACTTTTGGCTTGGTTGAAAATTAGGGTGGTTCACGATTAGGTTGAATTTGAAAATCTAACTTTTCAGGATTATTTTTGGGATTTTTTTTTGTTTTCTAGAAAGTTGTTGAGCTTGTCAATTCAAACAACTTTGTCCAAGACACCAAAATTTTATCTCGTAATCTACGCCTTCTACGACCAAATTTATAGAAAGCATCTGAGCAAACCTTAAAAAATCGGTTTTTTGAACGTGGCAATTCAGGGTTAAGGTTTAGAGGAAAGTGATATTCGGAGCACTTTTAGAGTTCTAAAAAACACACATTTTTATTTTTTGCTTGATGTTTGGTCATATTTTGGGTTTAAATGATAATTTTACATGGAAACCCAAAATATGACCAAAAATCGATTTTTGGACACTTTAGCTCAATTCTGAAGGCAGATTAAAATTCAGCGGGCAAAATTACATGGAAAAACATATATTTGAACAATTTTCGAATTTTGTTAGGGTGGTCCCATATGGTTTTCCCTTGAAAATTAGACTTTTTCAAATGCAGATATCTCGAGTTTAAAGAAAAAACACCTCTGAGATTTTTTCAGCGTTTGTAGTGCTGGATCTCCTCTTCAAAATGCAACCTGGCGCTTAAAATTTGGCTTGCGCCTTTTCGAGATATTTGAGTTTTAAATTTGCATCTTTTTGACCTTAAAATGGCTGTAACTTTTGATCCTTAAGTCCAAATTGACTTGTCAAAAAATAAAAATGTGTGTTTTTTAGAGCTCTAAAAGTGCTCCGATATCACTATCCTCTAAACCTTAACCCTGAATTGCCACGTTCAAAAAACTGATTTTTTAAGGTTTGCTCAGATGCTTTCTATAAATTTGGTCGTAGACGGCGTAGATTACGAGATAAAATTTTGGTGTCTTGGACAAAGTTGCTTGAATTGACAAGCTCAACAACTTTCTGGAAGACAAAAAAAATCTCAAAAATAATCCTGAAAAGTTAGATTTTCAAAATCACCCTAATCGTGAACCACCCTAATTTTCAACCAAGCCAAAAGTTGCCCCTTTTTATTTACAACAACTCTTCTGAAGACACCAAAGCTCCAAAACTTCACTATTTTTCGGAAAATCCGTTTTCCACTTAATTTTGCGATCTGGATCACTGTGCAATGGAATATGCATCACATTAATTTTCAAAAAATAAAAGATTTGACGTCTAAAATGTTATTTGCGAAAAAACAAAATGCGGTTTTTAATACTAAAATTCCATGTTAAAAATAATTCTAAACTAAAGGGAAAATCAGGGGAAACAAAGTTTTTTTTTCAAAAACCTTCAAAATTTTAATAGAACTAGAAGTGTAATCAACTGAAAACTTTTTTTTGCATTTTTAATCATATTTAGCATGTTTGGGCTCGTTTACAATAATTTAATGGTTTGTGAAATTCTAGGGTACCGAAAAAACTGTTTTTATTTTCAGCCAAAATTTGTTTTCGTCAATACTTAGATATTTTGATATTTAAAAAAATTATTCAGAACAACTGGCTAGGCGTATAATGCATTTTGAAACACTTTTTTCATTGAAATGAAATCTCTGAATTTGCAACGGTCTGCAGCAGACTTAGCTGTAGGATAGTCGTCGACTAACAAGTTCTTTAAAAAATAAATAAAAATATTTAAGCAGGGCCCAAAAAAAACTTTGCATTTGCAAATTTGTCAAGTTGCCCATTTGTGCTGCTCCTTCATGAAAAAGATATAACGCATTCAGGAGGCCCTAGGGCGCTCAAAATGCATTTTTTTTTTTGCAAATAAAAAAACGCCTAAAGGAGACTAAAGGCGTGCAAAAAAATGCAAATCATGCTCAATTTGCAACAAGCTGATAAGATGCACCCAACAACGATTCAAAAAAACAAGGGTCACATGAATCAATCAATTTCAAAGCATTCCCTCGAAGGGAACGACAAAAATCGAATCCTCATTATCTCACCCTAAAAATATACCTAATAACCCCAAAAACAAGAAACCGATAAGCTATCTTTCCATTTATTTACCCGCCGCCAGTGCCCATTTTTAATTCAGTCCCAATTTTTGCATTGCCACCGCCAGGTCTCCAACTTGTTCACCGCCGGCAACAGCATGTCGATCGCCACCTACGAGGAAGTCCTGGACCTGCCGAACCACCCGGAAAAGCTGCTGATTGACGTCCGTGGCGTGGACGAGGTCGCCTCAACGGGGGCCATCCCGACTGCCATCAACATTCCACGTGAGTTTAGTTTTGCGTCACCAATTTAAGGGGGAACTCAATGACTCGACACAATTCATTTTCCACAAGTGGACCAAGTGGACAAGGCCTTTGCGCCGGAGACCACTTCTGAGGAGTTTCAGAAACTGTACGGAGTTGCGAAGCCGGACAAGGATCGCTACATCATAATGTCCTGTCGCACGGGCCGTCGCAGCCAGATGGCGCTGGATACGATCAGTGCGCTGGGGTATTCCAAGTAAGGGAATTAGTTTCCTACAAGTTTGTTACGAAAGGTTGTGCATGGATCATCATCGTAACCTTCCATCAACCTCTATCATATCGTTTTGATCTCTAACATTGACTGCTTTTTGTTCTATTTGGATTTTTCTGTGTTATCGAAAATGAGCGATTCTCTACGAAATGTATCAATTTTATAATTCTTTAGGACGAATAATTTACCAAAAAATGTGTACAAAGTTCTTAAGTCTGGCATCAAGTACAACTTACCCCCAAATATGAGCTTGATTGGATGAAAACTCGAGAAGCCCAATCCAAATACATTGTGCATAAGATTTTGTACTGGGAAAGTGACTTTTTCAAAATTTTCCAAAATAAAACACAGTACCAGCTAAACTTGACAATTGAATCGAAACCGAGAAAATTGGGTCTTTTGAAGCATGTACACAAAAAAAACGGATTTTTACTGCAAAATTTTCTTCAACCAAAATTCGTAGAGAGTTTCTCAAATGTTTGTCTTCTTTTTTCTTCCCTGTTTTCACCCTACTGCAGTTCCCACCGTCGAGCGAGCCCTGCAGCTGCCAGCGGATGAGTTCAAGGCCAAGTACGGGCGCGACAAGCCCACGCCGGAAACCGAGGTTATCTTTTCCTGCAAGCTGGGAGGACGGGCGCAGACCGCAACCAACACAGCTCTCGGACTAGGATTTACCAAGTATGTTTTTTTAAATTATTATGGGAAAGGTTTTCTTCTGCGGAGTTGGGTTTTTTCAGTCATCATCATTCATGTCATCAAATTTTATTACTTTGTCATTTTGCTTTAAAAAATATTTATATGTCAACACTAACGCTTTCTTTTTAATTTCAGTGCCAAAAACTACAAGGGTTCCTGGACCGAGTGGGCTGCCAAGCAGGGCAAGTGATTTGGAAGAAATAAAGTATTAATTGCATATTCAATAAATTATTAAGCACTTAAAAATTTACACTTGCTAGCAAATTCCTAATCCGAAAAACTTCAATTCTTCAACGTTTAATTTCCCGTCCCGAAAATTTCCGGGATTTTCCATTAAAAAATATTTCCCGTTTCTCAGAAAATTTGTTGATATCGCAGCAATGTTTTGTAAATTTATTTTAAAAAAATATTCAATGGCTTAATTTAATGTGAGCAATTCTCTACCAAAACCGGAAATGGATTTTATTTGTATTTTTTGATTTGGCTCAAACTTTGTGGGGGCCTTCCCTATGACCAAAAAAGCCATTTTGCATCATTAGTTTGTCCATATAAATTTCCATACAAATTTGGCAGCTGTGCATACAAAAATGGTACGTAAATATTCGAAAATCTGTAACTTTTGAAGAAATTTTTTGATCAATTTGGTGTCTTCGGCAAAGTTGTAGGTATTGTTAAGGACTATTTAGAAAAAAAATAGGTACACGGAAAAAAAAATTCCCGATTTTTTTATTAACTTTTTTTTCACAAAAACTCAAATTCCCAAAATACGTATTTTTTGATTTTCGAGATTTTTTGATATGTTTTAGGGGACAAAAATCCGCAACTTTTGAGCTATAGAGAAACATGTTCAAAAAATCTGCCGCCGAGTTATGATTTTATGAAAAACTGGTGATTTTTGGAAAAAATCGAAATTTCATACATAAAATTTTTTTGACCTCATTTTTTAATGCAAAATTGAATTTGCAATCGAAAAGTACTTTACAGATTTTTTGATAAAGGGCTCCGTTTTCAAGATACAGCCACCGAAAGTTTGATTTTAGCGAAATATTTGCAGTTTTTCAATTTTTAAAAATAGTGACCATGAGTGACCATTTCTAAAAATATTTTTTTTGAAAAGTTCAGAAAATTTGCTATAAAATTGTCTAAGAGACATTGAAGATTGGACCTCTGGTTGCTGAGATACAGCGGCTTAAAGAAAAAGAAACATGAAAATTGAAGTTTTCTAAGTCTCACCCAAACAGCCCACCATTTTCTAATGACGATATCTCAGCAATTAATGGTCCGATTTTCAATGTTAATACATGAAACGATCGTGAAATTTTCCGATCTTTTCGAAAAAAATATTTTGAAAAAAAAATAAATCAAGACTAACATTTTAAAAGGGCCAAACTTTGAATATTATGCCCATTAAAAATGCTAGTATTGATTTAATTTTTTTTCAAAATATTTTTTTCGAAAAGATCGGAAAATTTCACGAATGTTTCATGTATTAACATTGAAAATCGGACCATTAATTGCTGAGATATCGTCATTAGAAAATGGTGGGCTGTTTGGGTGAGACTTAGAAAACTTCAATTTTCGTGTTTCTTTTTCTTTAAGCCGCTGTATCTCAGCAACCAGAGGTCCAATCTTCAATGTCTCTTAGACAATTTTATAGCAAATTTTCTGAACTTTTCAAAAAAAATATTTTTAGAAATGGTCACTCATGGTCACTATTTTTAAAAATTGAAAAACTGCAAATATTTCGCTAAAATCAAACTTTTGGTGGCTGTATCTTGAAAACGGAGCCCTTAATCAAAAAATCTGTAAAGTACTTTTCGATTGCAAATTCAATTTTGCATTAAAAAATGAGGTCAGAAAAATTTTATGTATGAAATTTCGATTTTTTCCAAAAATCACCAGTTTTTCAAAAATTCATAACTCGGCGGCAGATTTTTTGACCATGTTTCTCTATAGCTCAAAAGTTGCGGATTTTTGTCCCCTAAAACATATAAACAAATCTCGAAAATCAAAAAATACGTATTTTGGGAATTTGAGTTTTTGTGAAAAAAAAGTTAATAAAAAAATCGGGAATTTTTTTTTCCGTGTACCTATTTTTTTCTAAATAGTCCTTAACAATACCTACAACTTTGCCGAAGACACCAAATTGATCAAAAAATTCCTTCAAAAGTTACAGATTTTCGAATATTTACGTACCATTTTTGTATGAACAGCTGCCAAATTTGTATGGAAATTTATATGGACAAACTAATGATTCAAAATGGCTTCTTTGGTCATAGGGAAGGCCCCCACAAAGTTTGAGCCAAATCAAAAAATACAAAAAATAAAAATGGTCGAAATCGGCCGGTTTTGTAGAGAATTGCTCATGTATTTTAATTCAATTTACTGTTCCCTTTTAATCAACCTAATCTTCTGAAAATTTTATCTCTATATCTTGAGTTTTTTTTAATGGTCCAATAAGCTATTGTCTTCCATATTTTTATAGGACCTATTCAAAAAAAAAACTCTGGATATGGTTATTTTGAATTTAATTGATTTATTTTTTATTGTTAGCGATATAAATAAGAAATAATGATATCACACAGAAAAAAATTGTGTAAATTTTGAAGCTTTAATTTTGGATGGTTGAATATTACCTCTTTTATGATGTAATTTTACCTCAATTTAAACTGAAAAAGCGACATTACACCAGAAAAGATGTAAAATTACACAGTTTTAGAGGTAAAATTACACATTTTTTCTGACATAAAAGATGTACCACTTCCCAGATGTAATATTACCATGATTTTTTTTCTGTGCATGTTTTGCGTTACGTAATGATTATTTCATCACGCTCCCTTAACGAATAATTTGTTTATTTCACTTGAAAAAAATATTAACCCCTCAGGCCAGGCCTGCCCAACCTTTTTGACTCAATTTTCACATTTTTGATCGTCAAAATAAGAATTGCTATTTTTTCATGGTTTTTTTGGTGGAATCGGTTCTCAGATGACCTGCGAACATAACATCGATAAAAGTTTGAAAAAAATATTTTTACAAGTCGTTTTTATCTTTATTTTACGTGAAAAATCAATACGACCCGCGGGCCGGACCAGTTTTTCACTTGAAACATACATAAATATAACATGCATATTTTTTTTTGTTTTTTTGACGATCAAAAATGTAAAAAAATACCCACAAAGGTTGGACAGGCCTGCCTTAGGCTGTCGCAAAATCGTTCAAAGTTTATGTCGATCCCCCTTCAATATTGCCCTGAATAATCCGAATAATCAGGAAACAACAAATATTAATTCAGAGAAGTTCAAAGTTTTAATGAAAATAGATGTATAATCAACTAAAAATAATCTAAAAATTTGAATTTATATGAAATTCCGATGCACAGCTTTGCAAAAACTTAAAAAAAAAGAATGAAAAAAAAGAATAAAAAAATTGTTGTAGAATGAATTTTACCCAAGCACAGCTGTTTTGCAATCATAAGTTTTAAAAATATCTAAGTAAATATTTTCGCGAAAAAATTTTTTTTTGTGCTACAGTAAAAAAAATTCCAAAAATATAAATAAAATATTTTTAATGGAGCCTAAATATGATTTTCAACGCAGAAAAGTACACCTCAGAATGTTTTTAGTTGATTAGACTTCTAATTCTATCAAAATGCTAAAGTTTTGTTTTTTTTTTTGAAAAAAATGTCTGTCCGCTGCACAGTGGGATAAAATCGAGAAAAAGATGACGTGAAAATTGAGGTAAAATTACATTATAAAAGAGTTAATATTCATAGCATAGCATAGCATTGGTGTCTACCCGTAGCTGCTACTTCGTTATTGACCAGGACCCCCAAAAATTGCTCCGTGGACCACAGATGAAAAGTAGGAACCAATCATCACCCCTTCGCAATTTTCACAGATCCCTACCGTGCTGATCAATACCGACGCCGGCCACGACCAGTGGTAAGACACGGGGAAGTGGATGGGAATGTTAGTCCGATACTTGAGTGATGGGACCGCCAAATCGACTGCGTCTCCGACAAAGTATCACATGAGTTTTGAGGGGTTAGTAAGATGGGTATGAGGTCAGGATTCACTGTGGTAGATGATGCGACCATAAGCAATTTGTTTATCTGTTGAAATTTTAAAAATCTTAGGCAGCCGGCTGCGGAAAGATACACAATCATTGATTTAGAAATAGTTTTAATTCGAACGCGGCGCCAAATTATCATTCATTCCCCCGTCGGCGTGCCTGCCGAGCAACGACACTGTGAGAAGGGCTCCTCCTTTTACTATTTAAGCAATATATTAAATTGTATTTTCTGTGGTTTCCAAATGAATTATATCAAAACTTTATAGTGAGGTTTGCAATGATTACATCGTGTTGCAAGATTTTATGACGAAATGATCCGAAAATAGTAATCTACGAGACCGACAGAATTGCGAAAAATAGTAACTGAAAGTTTTCGTTTCGAGCAGTTATTAATAATGGTACATTTTTACGAATGGTGCATTTTTAAGCCGAAGTCGTTATAGGTAGTTATATCTTTTACGTTATATTTATAATTATCGGAAAAATAAGATCAGAGTAAGAGAAGAACGAATCCGTAAAAGCGACGCATGAACTCGAGTTAGACATTCTCGTTTAACGACCGGTATATTATTTTTTACGCGAATTGAAAGAAGGCAAGAAGAAAAAGAAGAGGGAAAGTGGGGAAAATATGTAAAATATAAGATACATACAAGGATAAATTAAAGTAAATAGATAGATTGAAATAAATAAGTTAATTATAAAATTATAACATTATAAAAGAGTTAATATTCAACCTTTTAATTTACACCTTCCAAATTACACAATTGTTTACTGTGTATTTAATTATAAAAAAAAGATTTTGTTAATTTATTGTTTCAACTTTAGATTCTGTCCAATTAATTTTATGAAAACGAAAATATGACAAAAGGTCGAATTGACAAGAGGTTAAATCTAGATTTTTTTTTAAAAGGTTGTGCTATTTATTTAAAATAATTGCTCATAATGAAGAACTTACAGAAAAATGCGGATTTGTTTTAAAAAATCCCACATAAATATTTTTAAAGTCTGACTTCGACCTTTTGTCCATTCGTCGTTTTATTAATTCGACCATTTGTCATTTCAACCTTTTGTCGCACATCCTATGAAAACAGTATCTAAATGCAACGTGAATTTTATTTTTGTAAGACCCCTAGCAAACTAATTTTTTGCATCGGACTTCTTTTATAATCTGCTATAATTTAAACACTACACAAGTATTTCCAAAACGTTCGTTAGTTCGTTTTTTGAAGGCCGAATCAAATTTTAACAAGTATGGCTCTTACGTTGCATCATGCTTGCTTACTTCCGCTGATTCACTTGAGAAATCGTTATCAAACACGCCATCCAAAAGACTATCTTATATTGGCCGCGTTAAGAGCAAACAATTAAAATTAGTTATCATGTTTTTTTTTTGCATTTCAGGGTAGGTTGGGTAGGTAGAGTAATTTTATACTGTTATAACATAAAATATTTCTTTTTGTGATGAATCAAAATTATTCAAATTTTCTTCGAAAAAAAAACAAATGCAAAAAATACGCAAAAAACCCAACCTCACCTAAAAACTCACACGCCGTCTCTTATCAGCCATAAACCCCGCGCTTCTGCCTTAAATTTGGCAATTCAACTGCTATTGCCAGTTTAGTCAGTAATCTAACCCAGAAACATTAACAATGTCGATCGCCACCTACGAGGAAGTCCTGGACCTGCCCAACCACCCGGAGAAGCTGCTCGTGGACGTCCGAAGTCCGGACGAGCGCGACCAGACAGGGAAAATCCCGACCAGCATCAACATTCCATGTAAGATTTTTTTTGCATTCTCGAGTTTGCCTCAACTTAAATTGATGACTTTTTTTAGTGCTAACGCTGGAGGAAACGCTAAAATTGTCGGCCGACGAGTTCAAGGCAAAGTTTGGACGCGACAAGCCGGAACTTGGCACGGAGATGATCTTTCACTGCGGCAAGGGGGGACGCGCGCAGAAGGCCGCGGATGCGGCCTCGGTTCTTGGATTTTCGAAGTGAGTCTTTTCGTTTTGATTTTTATTGGATAAAAAAAATGAGATTTTTGTCTTTTTATTTTAGGGCAAGAAATTACAAAGGATCTTGGAGCGAGTGGTCAACTAAACAAGGATTAAACTAAGTTTGTTGCAAAGGCTTTCGAAGAAATAAAATAAATATTGTTCAACAAATAATCAGTCTTTAGTTGCAACAGTTAAAATAAAACAATGTTAAACTTGAATTTCCACGAGCTCTCCCCAGCTTGGTCCACTTTTCACCTTGACCCTCAGCGGTAAGCTCAAGTTGGCACAGTTTTCCATGCTGGACTTGAGGATCTTCCCCACCTTCCTGGCCTGATCCCGCGGTGCCTCAAAGATCAACTCATCGTGCATGTGCAGAACCAGCTCGACCTCCCCTAAGGCCAGTCGCTCTCGGTACTTACGTAAATTCCGTGCCATCCGCAAAATCGCATTCTTCAAAATGTCCGCCGCCGACCCCTGCACCGTCGTACAAACCGCTTGCCGTTCCGCCTCCGATCGCTTCGTCGAGTCCGTACTGTGAATCGCCGGCAGATATCGCCGACGGCCGGTGAGCGTTTCGATATAACCACGTTCGCGCGTCACTTGGACCACTTTCTCCGCGTACCGTCGAATCTCCGGGTAAGTCGCGTGGAACTGCTCCATAAGTGTGCGCGCCGTGTCCTCGTCCACGTTCAGCTCGGCGGCCATCGACCGGGCGCCCATCCCATAAATCACGCCGTACACAATGGCCTTGGTGTAATTCCTCAGCTCGTCCGAAACTTCCCGCTCGTCCTCGATGTGGTTCCACTTGGCCGCGATCCCCCTAAACACGTCCTTGCCACTCTTCATAACGGCCAGCAACTTCCGATCCTGGGACAGGTGCGTCAACACGCACAGCTCAAGCTGGCAAAAATCCGCCGAAATCAACACCTTGGACGAGTCTTCACAGGCAAACGTCCCCCGACAGCTGAACATCTCCACCGTCCCCGGCTCAATCTCCACCCGAAAGTCCTTCACCACCGTCTGCAGGTTCGGCTCGTGCATCGATATCCTCCCGGTCGACGTGAAGCAGTAGCTGCTCCCGTAAATCCTCCTCCCACCGACAATCCCCCGTCCCAACGGCTCAATCGTTCTGCTCAGATTGCTGTCAATCTTCCGCCACGCAATGACCAACGCCGCCAACGGCGAATCGATCCGCTCCAGAACCTGCCGCGAAGTCCGCGCCCTCCCGTTCCGATCTTTCGGCACCTTCAACACCGCGGCTACCTCCCGCGTCGAACCAAAGTCCAACTTCCGGCCGCCGTTCAGCTGGCGAACCCGCTCGGCGATGCGCTCCTTGGCCGCCTTGAGACGGGCGATCAGCGCGCCCAGTTTGGCACCGTCCGCGGGGAAGCCCACCAGTTCCATGCGGGCGAGCGCCACGTGGATGGGCATTTCGCGGCTGGTGAAGGTGGCGGTCATGTCCTGGGGCCGGTCCTGCGTGGTGAAATGGTCCAGTTGGGAGAGGAGGAGGTGGTGGACCAGGAAGGATTCGACGGTGCATCTGGAAAATAGTGGTAAATATGTGCGTTAGGATCGTTGATCGAGTAGTTGAGGAGTTAAAACTTTGATCAGTCAATGACTGTTATATTTTTTTGACTAAGCTTAAAAACAACGAAACAGAGACATTTACAACAACCACTCACTTTAAAAAATCCACATCATAACGGTTCAGTCAAATTTGATCCGTTTACAGAATACTCTCTGCGGCTAATGCAACGCAGTAGGCCTGGCCTTTTTTATGAGTGTAATACATTTCGAGGGTTTGAAGGTACTACAAAAAAAAAGAACTTGGGGCCCGCCCGCGAAGCCGAAAAAATACCAATGACCTTGGAATTTGGCCAGCAGCTTCGAGGCAGCGCGAGGGCTAACACCACCTAACCGATCAGCACAAATCAAGGCTGTTAAAAATTTTCGGGGTGATTATTGCACTCGATCGTAATATTTCTCGACTCGCGATCGAGATTTCTCGATCTCAAACTCGATAGGTTGAAAACCAAAAATAAAAAAAAATTAAAAAAGCTCAGATGATTTTCGCAATTCGCAATTCGCAATTTTCAGTGTAAGAACGGGCCTTGACCGATCTTATGCACCAGGTTCCCGACGAACACGCACTGCCCTTACACCTACATCTCACCCTTGCTCTGAGTCAGTACGAGCAACACGCTAGAACACGCTTTGAGTGTTCGTGCCAGGCATGCACACCTTCTTTTCCGGTTACGCATTTTAACTCGGCCGGGGGTGGTACATTACGTAGGGTTTGATGTAAGTATAAGCGCCTAACCATTTATAGTGTGCCTATCAACTTTCATTAAAGCAAAAACTGTTATATTTTTAGTTTGAATTCAAAAACTAATTGTTATTTTACTGTGTATTGTTTTCTCCTGAAATCTTTCCTAGTGTTGAGTCGTGTTTATCTGTTGCTATTTCTTCTGTCGCGGTGTTTTGTTACAATGTTTTGAACCTAAGCATGTTATTCAAAAGTTTACCAAAAGTACAATAATGTTATGTGTGTGACTTTGATCATTCAATATATTGAGTAAGGACTCAAACCTTACTTGTTTGAAGAAAAGGGCGTAGATTAAAACAATAGACAATAAAGGAAAGCAAACTACATAAAGTTTGATACTGAAAGAATAAGTGTATGTTGAAGGAAAGAAGAGTAAAAGCTGTATGAAGTAGATTAAAAATATAGGCAATAATTTATGAAAAAAGCTATGTGATAAAGGATAAATAATATCATATAAGCTTAGATAGCATTAATGACAACTTCAGGAGCCGATTGGGGATGTTAGGGAAAACACATAGCAGTTAAAACTGGCAAATAAAGTAGAGGAGACTTGACAGATAAGTGAAACAGGACTAAAGTAGTTGGAGATAAGAAGAAGAGATACTCCGAGTTGCGATGTTCTACACAGAAAAAAATATGTGAATTTACTCGACACGGAAAAAATGAATCACATGTAAACTCAGTTGATGTAAACTTGAGATTCGACGTAAACGGTTGAATCACACGTAAAATCATGTTTTTACGTATAATTTGTTGCAAATTTACATAAAATTGCATTTAAATTTAAATGTTTAATGACGTGCCAAAGTGTTACATCATAAATGATGTAACATTCGGAAATATTTTTTTGTGTGTAGGTACATCCACAACAGTTCGTTCAACATGCTGTGGATCAAAACAATACCTTCTACAATCACAAATTACTTCCCTTTCCCACATTGCCGCTTTATGATGTAGTCCATGCTCTGCAAAGAAAGGGATGTTAGTAAAATATAAACACTATAAAATATCGATACAGTTACTTTCGTGAACCTGAGTGACATCAGGGTTTCTAATGTTGTTGCTGTTGTCTCCAGTGTGATAATATCACTCCAAAGTGGTTGTCGTGGTGCAATCGTTCTCCAACCGCAGGCCCAGACACGACATGAAAATGGAAACAAACAAAAACAAAACAAAACAAAAAGATGCATTAGTATAAGAAAATAAGAGAAACAAAGGATCATGCAATCAAAATAAAATGGTGGATAGTAAACAGAAGCAGAATTAGAAAATCAGTTATACATAATAAAGAAATAGAAGATAGATAGTAGCTGAAAGTGGAAAGAAGAGAAACCCCGTATTGCGATGTATCAGGTACATCCACAACAGTTAACTCAACATGCTGTGAATCAAAACAATACCGTCTACAATCTTCCCTCCCCACATTGCGCATCCCTTTCTTTTGGCCGTCTCGACTCTGACCCTCGCTGGTCAAAGGTTTACGAGTTCGTTTCCACAGGCCACCAGCAAGGTCACGTGTTGTCATCATGATGACGAAACCAAGCCAACGTGGAGGTAAGAAAATGGGTAACTTGCAAGGAACCAGAGCAGCTGTTTTGACCAAGATCCGCTCCTTCCAGGATGTTCCTCACCGGGTGTCAACCGAAAAGGTATCATTTCACCCTTGGCCTGCTAAAAAAAAAAAAATAAATAAAAAAAAAGCTCAGATGATTTTAAGAATAAAAAAAATAACAAAGTTATAAAATTTTATTCGTGTTTTTATAGATCTAGGGTTTTTTCTAAAAATTTATTTTCCCTAAAAGAGCACGCAGCTAGCAACATCTAAACTTAGAAACATGTACCCTCCCTGTAAAGGCTTATGAATTGATCTCAGTTGAAAGGTTCTCCAAATCTCTGAATTGCAAATGTAACATCCAGGAGCAGAACTGTTAAATTCTAGTAAAAACACAATTGAATTGAAAAAAAATTGTGTTTTATTTTAAAGTTTTTAAAATTTTACATAAAAAAACATTTTTTAAATTTTCAATTTTTTTAAATTTTCAAAAATTAAAAACCTTTTTTTTTTGTTTTTTGACATTTTAACAACCTGATTTTTTTTTCAAACGTTGAATTTCTGAAAAGCTTTTTATTTTTTTTTTATTTTCTTATTTGTTTGATGATTTTGAATATTTCTAAATTGAATTTTTAAATGGTCCTGTTCGCATAAGAAAGCCATAACTCATAGGTTGTTTGAAAATATAGGGGAAATATACCATTTCTCAGCCTATTTCTATTATCTTCCTATCAGCACTTTGATCATGGATTACAGCTTTCATAAAGTGTTTTTGACTGTTCCAAAGTAACAAATAGCTCAAATAAAAGTGAGCAAGCAACTCTCCATTGTTGATGTATCTAAAAAAGTTGATTTAATTGCGGAAAACTGCAAAAGTGATGAGAATTGGTCGAACGGCTTAGAGTGATTAAAATGGGTATATTTCCCCTACTCTTGATTTGATGTTTTTGAAACTTTCAATGTTTTTGATTTTTTTTTTATGTTTTTCAATGAGTCAACATTGATGTTTGATTTTTTTGATATTCTTAAAATTGTATAAATTGCTATAACAAATTTCGATAGAAATTTCTCCATTGTAAGCCGTAATTTATCGACGGTAAATCGTAATCTTACTCGATCCAGAATCCGTTATCCGAAGTCTCGATTATCCAAAGTTTCATGGGTTCTTCTCAGAACCCATGAAAGTCATGGGTTCTTCTCAGGGTGGCAGCATTAGGTTTAAGTTCAGAGGTAGCAGCAACCGTATGAGTATAAAACGGTTGCTTCACGTGCTCTTCTAGCATGTGATCAATCTTGGGATATTCCTTTGCGCCTCTTCCCAAAATACTTTCCTCGTGTCTTCGCATGTAAATAATGCCCAGCCGATCGGTATTGCACTGCAGTCCAGTCGCTTTGTCCAGATCAGAGCAAAGGGAACACCGCAAAAATAGCACCGCAAAAAGACAATTGTCTTTACAAGACCCCGCGCGGCAAATAATAGCTGCTGGGAAGAGCTTGAAAAATGACACGAAAAAATTGTCACCGCGGTTCTAGCGATACATAGCGCACAAGGCACAAGGAAATGGAGTTTACAGCATCTGGATGGAACAGCATTTTTCCTCTCAATAGGAACTGTGTTATAGATCTAGAAATGCTTAATAACAGTAAAAATGGGTAACACGATACAATAGTCCTTGTAATCAGGATTCCGTGTCTTAATACTCAAACAGAAAAAAAAATCCAAAGTTTCCATTATCCGAAGTCTCCAATATTCGAAGTTTCGATTTTCCGATGTTCAATCATCCGAAGATTTGCTTGGGACTACGGAAAATCGAACTGTATTTTTTTTATTTTCTTACTTTTAACATCAAATTCAAGTGCTGCGATCCCATCACCAAGTATACTTTCCCATAATTTCACTGCCGGCCAGGGCTGTGTAAAACTGCCATGAACAAATTTATGTCGTTTTTTTCGAGTCTACTTTATCATTTTTTGGTACAACATTTTGATGAATAAAAAGGTTTAACAATTGGTGTCCACGTAGCTTATGGATGGTCCCAAATAGATGAAAAAAAAAACTCTTTTTCAATAATTTTCAAAACAGATTTCAAATAATAAATGATTTTTTTTCTATGAACGAAACCCTTTGCTACCCTTTCTTACCTGATTTTGGCATCGATGGCACTGCCACAGTTCGACGCCGGTCC
Source organism: Culex pipiens pallens (assembly GCF_016801865.2). Lineage (NCBI taxonomy): Eukaryota > Metazoa > Arthropoda > Insecta > Diptera > Culicidae > Culex > Culex pipiens. The sequence continues at coordinate 31,111,857 of NC_068939.1, forward strand.
CGTCGAACCGGGAGAACGGCCAGCAAGCTGACAAATTGCCGTCATTTCCGGACAGTATTGTTGAACCTGTAAAGCAGTAATGTACTCATAATTTCAAATACCGGCTAATAACCATAAATAACTCACCATCGCCTGCAACGGAATAACTTTGTCCTCCGCTTGCAGCAACCAGCACGCTACCTTCGGATCCCTCACGCTGACCACCACTTCCTGCTTCAGGTCCAGCAGACCCCCTTTGTGCGCTAGTTTGAGCTGATCTTTCGCGTCAAACATGTCGATCGTGAGGTCCTCCCTCGTAAATAGCTTTCTAATCAGATCTTGCTTCAGATTGCACTTGATTTCGCTGTCTTTTCTTAAATTCAAGTAAAAAACGGCATTGTCCGGCTGATCTGGGTCACTATCCTGTGGCAGCGTAAAGGCCACCCCACTCAGGTACGTCCCGTCCTCCATGACCGTTCGATAATTCCGCTCGATTTCGTCCTGTTCGGATTTGCTCTTCTGATTGACCAGCAAGTTCCCACCGATGACGGATCGCGATCGCGTGAATTGAGACACTCCGAAGGAAATGGAAATTGTGGTGGAGCTGGCCAAGAGTTGTTGGAACTTGTGGAATAGATCCGCGCTCGCGCACAGGTCCACGATGCTGAGTTGGTCGTACTTTCCACCGGAACCGGTCACGACCTTGCTGTCGTTGAGGACGTGCGAAAAGTTCATGATGAGCGAGTTGTGGAAACACTCGATGTCCTGCTTGCTGTCCGTCGAGGACACTTCGAAGGAAGCTGCGGCTGCCGTGGGAGGGTCACTCTGTGGTTCCGACGCGGGTGAGGAGAACATGTTTTCGCTGGCCGGTTCTTGCTCCGGAACTGGAGCTTTGACTTCTTTAGTGACTTCCACTTCAGCTGGTGTTCGCGATTCTTCCTGCTCAGCGACGACCACTTCTTGGCTTTCCTCCTGCCAATCCGGGTTGTTCACGCCAGTTTCCAACTGTACATACATCCGCGCTTCCTTCACCAACAACCGGGCCGCTTCCTGGACCGTCAACCCAGCCCGTCCCGTCACGTACAAATTCCTCAAACTTAGCCGCTTCCTCGCCTCGTACTCGTCCTCACCCTCCCGCTTCTGCTCGGTTTGAAAGCTCAAGCAGTCCAGCAAAATCCGTTCCACCCTCAACGCGTCACAACTAGCCAACTCCACCACCCCCGTAACTCCCCCGTTGAACAACATCCGGGCGCGTTGCCCGTTCAAGCTGGGAATCCTCATCAAATCCAGCAGGTCCTGCTGGATGCCGAAAAACAGCCGCTCGCGGAACTGCGCCACGATCAGCGCCAGCAGGTTCCAGTTGAGCGAGGTGCAGAACGCGGTCACGATGCCGGCGAACGTGGCCGCCACCTGCTGCAGGCTCTGGAGCATACCGCGCGTGCACTTGAACTGGGCGGCCACGTCGCTGAGCGGTTTCTCCTGGACGAGCTCCTGCAGGGCTAGCGCGGTGTAGAAGCGTTTGTGGATCTGGAAAAGAATTTTTAAATCATACTTTTATTAAATTTGTTGTGATAAGGATTTTTTATTAACTCTCTACAGTCCAATTAGAAAATATAATTACAAAAATTTGGTTTTGATAGGTCATTTTTTGATCTACAAAAACTGAAATTATCTCGATGAATGTTTATGGTTTCGTTATGTTCTAAAATCATTTTATATATTTTAAAATACTTTTTGGCTGTTACAAACATTTTTCAAAGTTAATGTCCTCCTAGTCCCCCTTCCTTGAAAATCGGCCCGGAAAATCAGGGGGCAAAAAAAAACAAAAAACTTTAAAAAGTCAATGGAAATAAAAGTCTTATGAACTGAAAGTAATTTGAAATGCCATACATTAGAAAAATATTACATAGGGAGCGTTCTTTTATTACATAACGCAGTTTGGGGGAGGGGGGGGGGGTCGAAGACGGTGATACGCTCAATACATTTTTTTTTTTTTGAAATTTGTATGGAAATTTTGTTAAGAGGGGAGAGGGCGTCCAAAAATCTTTTTTTGCGTTATGTAATCAAAGAACGCTCCCAAACGTATTTTAATAACAAAAGAAGTTAAAAACATCACCTAAGTTGACACAAAAAAAAATACAATTCTTGATTTCTTTTTCCAAACCACCAATGCACCATAGGTTTCCTATGTACATAAGACCTTTTGAAAAATTAGTCGATAATTTTTCAAAACATTGCCAAAATTTTCAAAAAAATAGGATTTTACTCAACACAAACATAATTTTTAGACGATATTTTAGTTCGAAACTCGGCGGCGTTGGGCTTGCTTCTAAATAAAAGAATCATATTTTCTAAATGATCATACAAGTCCTTTGCCATATTGGTCATGTCTGTAACATAGCAACCTGTACCTTCTAAATGCTTCAAAGAAAATGCTATTAAAATGCTTCAAAACATGAAAGGGCAAAACATATCGGTTGCAAGCATTCAACTACAGCAAATCAAACTAGGGGAATAGTATGTAATTTCATCGGGCTCCTTATGTTGGCACCCCATTTTGGCGTTCTAGCTAGCTTTTGAATTATTTTATATTTTTATTTGTCTGGAATTGGAAGTGGAGTGGAATTCCCAAAATAATGTGCAAATAATATTTTTGTATAGCTTGGAAAATTTCCCAAAAAATTCCTTTTTTTACTTTGTTGGTCTTACTGCTGGTTGCTGAGATCGCGATATCTTGGAAACTTTTCTGAAATTTTCTGCTTTTTTGAATATAAATGATATCAAAATTTTAAAATCAAGTGTAACAAAAATGTCCAAAATAAATTATTTTAGCCTCTTGACTTTCTTGACAACGACCAAATTAAGCTTTAGGAGGCTATACCCACCGACAAACAGACATAAATCATTCAACAGAAGAAGAAAACAATCAGTAACTAGCTCAATCTGGTGGCCAATGCTAAAATTAATCGTTTCGATGCGAACGGTTTTGAATGTGTGAGTGCATGCTTTTTCTGCATAAATAATTTTGAAATGGCAAAAAAACGATATTTTTTCGACAAATTTCGCATTAAAATGCCTCAAAGGTAGATGCAAACTCGTAATGGTTATAAGCAATCCCCTTTTGTTTATACACAATTGTAATTGTCTGCTCTACAAATTTGTAGAACATTGTTACATGAGCAATTCTCTACCAAAACCGGAAATGGATTTTATTTGTATTTTTTTATTTGACTCAAACTTTGTGGGGGCCTTCCCTATGACCAAATAAGCTATTTTGCGTCATTGGTTCACCCATACAAGTCTCCATACAATTTTGGCTGCTGTCCATACAAAAATGGTATGTAAATATTCAAACAGCTGTTACTTTTGAGTGAATTTTCTGATCAGTTTGGTGTCTTGGACAAAGTTGTAGGTATTGTTGAGGACTATTGAGAAAAAAATAGGTACACGGAAAAACAATTTGCAGATTGTTTAATCAACTATTGTTTCACTAAAACTCAATTTCCCAAAATACGTATTTTTTGATTTTCAAAAATTTTTATATGTTTTAGGGGACAAAAATCCGCAACTTTTGAGCCATAGAGAAACATGGTCAAACAATCTGCCCCCGAGTTATGAGCTTTTGAAAAAAATAGTGATTTTTGGAAAAAATCGAAATTTCATGCAAAAACAAATTTGACGTAATTTTTTAATGCAAAATTGAATTTGCAATCGAAAACCACTTCAGAGATTTTTTGATAAAGGGTTCCGTTTTCAAGATATAGCCACCGAAAGTTTGATTTTAGCGAAATATTTGCAGTTTTTCGATTTAAAAAAAAAATAGTGACCATGAGTGACCATTTCTAAAACTATTTTTTTTTTTGAAAAGTTCAGAAAATTTGCTATAAAATTGTCTAAGAGACTTTGAAGATTGGACATCGGGTTACTGAGATAGAACCGCTTTAAGAAAAGGAAACAAGAAAATTGAAATTTTCTAAATCTCACCAAAACAACCCACCATTTTCTAATGTCGATATCTAAGCAACTAATGGTCCGATTTACCATGTTAAAACATGAAACATTCGTGAAATTTTCCGATCTTTTTGAAAAAAATATTTTGAAATTTTTTAAATCAAGACTAGCATTTCTTGATCAAAATATTTTTTTCGAAAAGATCGGAAAATTTTACGAATGTTTCATGTTTTAACATTGAAAATCGGACCATTAGTTGCTGAGATATCGACATTAGAAAATGGTGGGTTGTTTTAGTGAGACTTGAATACATTGAATTTACCAGAAAATGACATATGCCAAAATTGTTTACAGTAGAATTACAAAAAAAGTGGAACTTTCGAAACTATTTTTGTATTATTTTCGATAAAAAATAAGTTTTTTTTTTCGGAATTCTGAGTACGCCATCAAATCGGGCATCCAATTTCACATAAAAGTCCCTTTGACACCAAATTTCCGTATTTCAGGCTGCACATTATTGAAAAACACTTATTTTTTCGAAGGTTCAAAAATGGAAAGGGTCGTACCGCCCCTCCGTCAAGACATCGAAAAATTGGAGCTAGGATTCGTGATCAGGGACAAAAACTACCCCTTAGGACAAAGTTGCAAGCAAATCAAAGAGGGGTCGGGGCAACTGCTGTGTGAGTTGGCGGAGAATTACCCAATATAAGAAATCGATGGAATAAAATATTCAACAAAAGAGTAAAATGTTGTCATCTTCAGAAAAGAAAAAAAAAATTTTGCACATCACAAAATACAAATCAGCTCGAACAACCAACCTGCATCGCTTGGTGATCCTCGGCAGCCTTCGCGCTCGCCCGTAACGCCTTCACCAGAAACGCCTCCCGTATGCCGACCAACTCCCCGACGCGCTTCATCGCTTCCGGCAGCCCCTCGAACCGTTCCAGGTATGCCAAAAAATCAATGTTCTGCCACTGGTAGGCCACCGAGTACGGCGTCACCAGGTAGATCGCGTGCAGTTCCGTTTCCAGCACGAAGCAATTGCGCGCCTTCTGCAGCTCACTGAACAGCAGAAAGCCGTCCCGGGGGGCCATCGAGGCGGCCAAACAGGCCCCGCCCAGCTGGGTGGCCACGAGCAGGGATTCGCCGGTGGTTGAATGTTGCTGCAGCCGGATGAACTCGTATTGTAGGAGGAAACGCACACAGGCTGAAATTGGGTCGGATTCGGCTTCCGGGTGGTCCTCCTCGGGGGACGTGGCTTGGCCATGGTGTCGATGTTTCTGCCGCAGCGGTGAACCCTGGTTGAGGGATTCGATGTCGAAGCGGAAGGGACGTTGCTTTTCACAGCTGAACAGCGTGCAGTTGACGAACCGTTCCAGATCTTCCGTGGTGGACGCCACGCCGGAAGCGATAATCTCCAGGATGGCGCGTTTCAGGTGGCTCTGGAATGAGATGAGGGAATTTTTTGAAACTTAAATTTGAAAATTAGATCAGTTCGTTCTGAATTTTTTTTAAAACTGTAATTCACAAGTATTAGAAGACTAACTAACTGCGAATGCGAATTCAAGGTGAAGTCCAACAAAAATCTTAGGGAAACATAAAGAACAATTCTTCAAAAGGTCGTAAAAACACAGTAAGATTATTGATTAGGAAACGCGATGCACTTTATTTTTCAAAAAGATACACAGTCGAACAACACTGAACAACTCTCAACGTTTCCATTGTGAGGAAAAACGATTCATTTTTTCCCTTGAGATTTGGAATTTTGCACCGCTTGTCGTACTGCCTCAGCGCGAACTTCCTTGTCTTTAGGATTGCCATGCTGTTGAATGGACTGCTTAATATTCGCCGCTTTCTGGTCCTTCTTATCCATCGTTGCTGGATTGGTAGATGCTCGGGTTAAACCTTCCTTCAAAAGCTAAGTGGAGGTGCCAACGCCAAGTCGCTTCGAACGCTTTCGGTAGAATGCGGCACAAATGAATTTTTCGCTCGCAGGAAAACCTCGCATGTATTCGTTTAAACATCAAACTATTGATGTGACTGTATAGAACAGATATATACTATGATATTATATACTATCTAACCTTCCAGAGACTCGCAAAACCCCATGAGGCAATGTGTAATATTATACAATCCTTCTCAGACATATAGAAGAAATCATTTAGAACAAAATCTTCCATTAAAAAGCCTACTTCAGGAATTCTTGTTTCTTATAGCACAGTTTTGTAACTTTTTAATTGCAAGTCAGTCCTATATGTAATTTCGTAAATTTTTAGTGAAGTATGCAGCCTAAGATGTACCTTTTTTCGACCCACCTGAAATTTCGAAGCACGCAGTTGAACGTTTTTCAGCGTACAACTTTGCCCTTGACTTTGCCTGATTAAGTACGGACGGAAGACTGGTGAATTATTTGCGATGGTTTAAACTACAAACCAACATTAAAACTTTTGATTTCTACGGAATCTGAAAAATAGCATGAGATCTTCTAGAATTTCGCAATTTTTTGCAAAAAAAAACATTGTCCATGCATTTCCTACGCCAAAAGAAACCATACAAGGCTACAGAGCAATTCTCTACGAAATCGGCCGATTTCGACCATTTTTATTTTTGTATTATTTTATTTAGCTCAAACTTTGTTTGGGCCTTCCCTATGACCAAAGATGCTATTTTGTGTCATTGGTGCACCCATACAAGTCTCCATACAATTTTGGCAGCTGTCCATACAAAAATGGCACGTGAATATTCGAAAATCTGTAACTTTTGAATGAATTTTCTGATCAATATCTAGAAAAAAATAGGTACACGGAAAAAAATTAGCGATTTTTTAATCAACTTTTGTTTAACAAAAACTCAATTTCCCAAAATAAGTATCTTTTGATTTGCGAGATTTTTCAAATGTTTTATGAGACCAAAACCCTCAACTTTTGAGCTATAGAGAAGTATGGTCAAACATTCTGCCGCTTAATTATGAATTTTTGAAAAAATAGTGATTTTTTTGGAAAAAATCTAAATTTCATACATAAATTTTTTTAACCAAATTTTTTAATGTTATATTGAATTTGCAATCGAAAAGTACTTTACAATTTTTTTTATCAAGACATAGCCACCGAAAGTTGGATTTCAGCGAAATATTTGCAGTTTTGCGATTTTTAAAAATAGTGACCATGAGTGACCATTTCTATTTTTTTTTTTTGAAAACTTCACAAAATTTTCTATAAAATTGTCTAAGAGACATTGAAGATTGGACCTCTGGCTGCTGAGATACAGCGGCTTATTGAAAAAGAAACAGAAAAATTTATGTTTTCTAAGTCTCACCCAAACAACCCCCCATTTTCAAATGTCGATTTCTCAGCAACTAATGGTCCGATTTTCAATGTTAAAACATGAAACATTCGTGAAATTTTCCAATCTTTTCGAAAACAATACTTACACTTCAAAAGGGCCAAACATTCAATATTACGTCTTTTTGAAATGTTAGTCTTGATTTAAATAAAAATTGAAAATATTGTTTCCGAAAAGATCGAAAACTTTCACGAATGTTTTATATTTCAACATTGAAAATCGAACCATTAGTTGCTATCGACATTAGAAAATGGTGGGTCGTTTGGGTGAGACTTAGAAAACATCAATTTTCCTGTTTTTAAACCTTTGCATGGCAATATCTCAGCAACTAAGGGACGTATCACCAAAGTTCAAAAAAGCTAAATATAGAGAATTTTCTCAGCCTTTCAATTTTTTTTTCGGTAGTGTGGAAACATGGGCACTAATTTAAAAAAAATGAATTACTGCACCTATTTTCAGAAAAGTTACCTAAAAATAGCTTCAACTTGAAAACGGTGCACTTTATCACAATTTCACTAAAGTACTTTTTGATTGCAAATTCGATTTTACATCGCAAAATGAAGCTGAAATTTTTTTGCGACCAATGTTTCGATTTTTTGAAAAAAATTAGGGAACAACATCTAATTCCAGCGTGCCTCTAATGTTGGCAGGTCAGAACTTCAATTAATGCAATTAATGCTAATTAAAAGCGTTTTCAACTGAAATCGAGTGATAAATAGTTCAATAAGAAGTGAGCAAGCAAGTTTCTATCAAAAGTTTCGCAAAATTAGTTGTTTAAATAGTGAAAATCAGCAAATTGGATGGAGTTAGGAGCGAGTGCTTAACCTGCCAAACATACGAGAATTTCCCCTAGTATTGATTAAAAAATTCATAACTCGGTCAAAGATTTTTTGCACATTCTGGAAATTTCTGAAAAGTTGGCGTTTGATGTCCCCTAAAACATATCAGAAAAAAGGATATTTTAACCATTAGTGGACCCCCTAGTAGAGCCGAAGCAAATTTTTCACAAATTTTCAATATTTTTTCAAGCATTTTTTCATAACCCTTTGTACAAAACAATGAAATCTGAAATTTTTTGAACAATTTTGACTATTTGTTTCATCAGTTATTTGTTTTGAGCAGAAAAATAGCCATTTGAATAAAAAGTTTTTTTTGCCTGTTATGGACCCCCTTTTCCTATAGTGGACCCGGGTCTATAATCCGATTGTGGAGCCGGGTTCACTATAGGCAAACTGTAATTGTTTTACCAAATTTAACCGATATTTGATGTTCTGATGCATAGTGTAGGTCTTATTATAGATATAATGAATAAAAGATGGATTTTGCTCACTTTTCATCATAAACAAATATGTTTTGTTAACAAATTTGGCTTTATACAACAAAAAAAACCTAACAGACATTTAAACACATTTAATTCCGAAAAAGATCATAGAAAACGTTTCAAAAACCACTGTAAACATAAAAATAATTCAAAAAAGTTATTTTGATGCAATTTTTTCCATATTAATTACATAAATGGTTGGTACTTTTAACATGAAAACAGCTATATTTATACTCATAATAGACAAAAATATGCGTTAGGTTGATAACAACAAACATTTATTGTATGTTTAAGAGAAACTTTTGCTTAAATACACAGTTTTCTTCATTTTTGAAGGTTAAATTAACAGGGGTCCACTTTTGGAAAAGTTTGGATTTTCGTTGTCCTATATTGGACCCCCCTAATTTTTGCTCGAAAATGAGCAGTTCTTCGCTTTATTTTAGTAAAGTTCCTTAAACTTACATTATTTCGACTTGCCGAAGTTAAATAATCAGTCAAAAAATGATTGGATAGTTAATTCAATCATAAAATATAAATGCAGTTTTGTTGTGAAAAAGCCAGTGGCCATGGCTGATTTCAGATGTCGAACTAAAAACACAGTCAACATTGTTTTTAATGATGCTGAACATGCCAAATAAAAGATTTGTAGGCAACAACACGCTTGAAGTTGTGATTTTATTGAATTTTCCATCAAAAACGTTACTTAATCCACCCTTAGGTGGTTGGCGCCTTCCTCACATTTAAAGGATGCTATCCAAAATAGACACAAAATGGCGGAGATCCGGCCTCCAAAAAGTGCATAAATAACTCTTAAGTGCGTATAACTTTTGATAGGGTTGACAGATCTTCAATGTCTTCGACGCGTTTAAAAGGTCTTTTGATTACCTATCCAACGATAGGTTGCATGAGAGATCCGGACAACGATTTCATCAAAATATCTGAGATCCGGCCTCCAGAAAGTGCATAAATAACACTTACAGTATGTAAAAAAAGTATTTACACCCCTTGGGCAATATGCACATTTTGTGATGAAACATGTAAACAATTTAATGTTGACATAAACCTAGTACTACGTTTTGTTCAGAAACTCATGCCGAACATTTTGCTGCAAAAAGCTCATGAAAAGATGTTTTCTATAAAAAGTTATATAACAAATACTATTACAAAAATAAAAAAGGTGCAAAAAAATTTGTACACCTTTCGAAAAATTAACATAAATAAAGTTATTAGTTGACAAATCACCATGAATCCAGTCTCCCAACTCCAAATAGGCATCCTTGACTGATTAAAAAAATAATTTGGATTGAATATAAAGTTTACTAATTACTAAGTATAAAAGTTTATATAACTCTGGAAATTCTATATAAAACTTATCTAAACTTAATTTTGCATACTTTCAATTTAACTAAATGTTAATATATTACCATAGAATTGCTAAATAAACATTCTGGAGTGGGTATAACACCGTTTTGGGGGTCTTTGTATCGCTAGAATAGATTTTTCGTTGGAATTTCGTACCAACCCGGAATTACGTCGTCGGAAAATCCGCCGGCATCCGAACCGGTCCACAATTCACAAGTTAACCTATATGGCATCGGAAAGGGCATAAAATTTCCGATCTTTTGATACCCAGACATCTAGGTTTTCTATAAAACCCACGTTTTTACCACCCTTTTTACAATCTTCCGAACTTTAGTCAAAATCGTTTTTTTAGCATAACTTTTGAAGTACTTAACTAAACTCCATAATTTTGAATAGCGACTTATGGGACCTCAAGACGGATCGAATGAGACCAAAACGGTCCAAATCGGTCCAGCCAGTGCCGAGATAATCCAGTGCAAATTTTTTTGATCAACATCCCACCACACAGACATTTGTTCAAAATTTAATTCTGAGTCGATATGTATACATGAAGGTCGGTCTAGGAGGTCAAATTAAGAATTACGTTTTTCGAGTGATTTTATAGCCTTTCCTCAGTAAGGTGAGGAAGGCAAAACCCTTCAGAGGGTCCACTATAGGAAAGGGGTCCACTAATGGATAACGTACCCTAGTGTTTTTTTTTTGCAAATCAAGTTTAAGTGACAAAAAGTAAAATTAAAATTACCAATTTTTTTACCGTGTATCATATTTTTTCAGTGTAGTCCATATCCATACCTACAACTTTGCCGAAGACACCAAATCGATCAAAAAATTCATTCAAACGATACAGATTTTTTAATTTTAATATATAATTTTGATATGGAAAATTATATGGACAAACTAATTATGCAAATGGCTTCTTTGGGCATACCAAAGGCACCAGAAATACAAAAAAAAAATCGAATGACCGAAATCTCAGAGCATTGCTCATAATTAACAATAGATTTAAGCAGTTTTTTTAAAGATAAATTATATTTTAATTGTTTTTGCCCCCTTATTTTTTGGGGAAATGTTGACACAAGGCGAAATCAGTCTGCAATTTTGTACACAGATTTTTTTTCACATTTCAACTCATTCGAAAACCGTTATTGTAGCACACGGTTAAAATTAAAATCAAAAATGTAAACAGTAGACGTGCATCCACTTGTGGCAAAACAACCACGACTAAAATTGCCTTTGGCAATTTTTCGCACTTGCAGGGTGTGTCAAGAAAGCACGCTCGATCAGCTCGATTACACTGTTTATTTTTTCATGTTTTTTTTAAACTGAGGATTGAAATCAAGTTTTGGGGATCTGTGAAGGTCAAAAAGTGAGGCATTGAAAGCTACACATAATGCAGCGGTGTGGGAACTGCGTTCCCTGGCGATTTGTTCTAAGCCGGCGGATCCTCGAAAAATATAAACAATTGCTGTTCTTCCTGCCAAAGAGATAAATTCCTTTGAATAGACAGCTTATCAAATTATGAACCGCATTTCGCAGAACAGTCCATTTCGTGGGAGGTTTCGAAAGGTTTAAATAACGCGAAACATAAACAGCATTCCAGACCGTTTTAGAGGCGCCTCTCGGTTACACGATATAGCGATTTGTAAACATTAAACTGCAGCTCGAAAACGGAAACGAACCTTATCAGTTTGAATTTGCGCATTTGGCTCGATTATGCTGACGCAGAGTTGAAAAGCTTGGCATAGTTTTTAGAACAGGTTTCAAACTGCAAGTTTAGATTGAAAATCTTTTGTAGCAAGACTTAATTTTTGCTTTAAAGATGGTCAAATTACGGAACATAAAATCATTTTCGTTTGAAAGTAACGATTAAATGAGTCATCACCAGGTTATCTTCTACATTGTTGCATATTTTTTTATATTTTTTTTTTATCAAACTTGCAACAAGTAATACAGTGCCGTTGGTCGCAGCAAGCTGGGCACTTTGGTCACGCTGAACTAACGTACGGGACAGATTACCGGACAAGTTCGTTTAAATAGAACAGTATTAGGATGTGATCGATTTCGAAAATCGTTTTCTGGGTTTAATTCCTCTTTTCTAAAAATTGTTTCGTTTTTAGATTTAATTTTGAAAAGTTATTGTTAATTTCTTTTACATCAGTGAGCATTGATTAAATCACTTTTTGTTTGAATAAACACAACTTAGAAGTGCAATTTTAACCGGAACCAAAAATAATCTCCAGCTGATAAGATTATAGATAATCAGGTGTGAGTTGAATTCACACAAAGCAAAATGTCAATGAATCAGTCAAAATTCAACTTTTGGTGCACTCCGAGCCTGTAAAATCACCCAATTTGTTTGCTGCCAAGTTCGATGGGACAATCGTCTCGGAAAGCTCAGCGTGCTGCCGACATCAGATTCGGAGTTTCGCTCAACAATGCCCGACGAAGTGGGTGCGGAAGTTGCCTGTCACTCTTCCTAATTATGGTGATCGTCGCCGCAGTAGGCTGGGCGGCCTGGGGAATTTTCGTTTTGGGGATGATACACAGTATACATGGTAATTTAGTTATTTGTAATTTTTTATTTTGTTATTTAATAATTTTTTTTATTATTTAAAATATTTTAAAATTATATTTTCCTCGACGCAAATTTAGCCGGATTGATGGAGTCGATTGGGACCGTTCGCAACCGACTACAGGAGATCAAGTTTGGTGCCAAGATTTCTGCTCTGGCCACGATTGCTGAACCGGCCGCCATTGCTGAGTGGATTTGGTGCACGGCTGGCTATTGCCTGGACTGGATCCCTAATTTTGCGATTGCTTCGATGGCTGTTTTTGAGAGGATAACTCAAAATTTTGGTGACAAAATTGTTCAGCTGTTCGAAAGTTTTCAGAAGTGAAAAAGTTTTCATAATTCAGAACATCCAAATAAATTTGAACTGAAAATTATTTTAAAATGGTCCAAATAAATATTGATGAGAACTCTGGAACTATATATCTACTATATATGTCATATATGACAAATTCTAAGATATAATGGATTTTGTATCTGCTCTCCACATAAACCAATTGCTCTCTGCTCCAACAGTCTCAGACAAACAGACGTATACCAACATTCCCTCCAAACTAGCCATGATAGTGTTCGTAAATACAGGGATCGAGCAACTGTCAAACGCGTGTAAATTAGACGTGGTGAGTTCAAAACTGCCGTAGTGAATTTCACGTCATTCAAATGACCGTTACGTTGCTTATTGATGAATTGAAAGATTTTTGTCTGTTTGTCTATGATAACACAAATATCTAGAAAGTTTACTTGAGCGCGAGGTTTCCTACCAGCAGCGGATCGATTGGCATTTCATTCTACAAGCGAAAGTTATCGAGCAAAGTTATCAGAGTAAAAGAAAACCCTTTTTTTGATTCACAATGGACAAGAAGGAGCAGCGAGCGGCCAACATCAAGGAGTCTATACAGAATTATGGGAACCCGAAGGATAAAGACGTTCGCGCTGAAGCCGTGAAGCAGGGAGCCCAGCAGACGAACGCGCAGCAAGGAAAAAGATGAGTTTGTTTCATCATGCATCAAGAAATCGTTGGAGGTTGAAATTTAGCTAAGCATGAAGTTCAACTGTGTATCTTTGAATAAAGTGCATCGCGATTCTTAACTAAAAATGTGTCGGTGTTTCAACGACTTTTTGAAGAAGATTTCCTGGACGGTGAGCAAATTTGTGTTTTGCTGGAGATAACCATTTGTGAAAAACTTTTGTGACGGTTTATGTTGCTCTTGATTCATACAGTTTACTTTTTTTGTGTGTTGAAATGGAAACATTCAATTCAAATGTCGTTCAAGTTGTCGAAATTGAACAGATTTTTTATGGTTCTTGTGTATCAATTTATTATTTTTTTTTCACTAAAGTTTTGTGAAATAAGACACTTCGTTTTTTAAATTTTCAAACCTTTTTAAAATTAATCGTAATAAACAATATCGGTGTCAGTTCAGCGATAAAAAGCTAGTGATCAGCGACCACAATTTAATAAAAATTGCAAGCTACTAGAAAAAATCAATCTGATATTTACAACCACCTATCATTTTTTTTTTATTTTGGCTTTTTCAAACATTGAGATTTTTAACTTTTTCACTCGGCAACAAATTGCTTGCTCGTCCAATAAGGCCGCTGCAAATATTTTTCAAAGTTTATGTCACCCCTTTCAAAATCGGAAGAAAAATTAGGTGGCAAAAATTTCGTTAAAAAAAACCTACAAATTTTTTATTAAATTCAACTGAAAACACTTCGCAACGCATTTTTCAGCGTTTTTAATAATTTTTAAGCATGTTTAGGCTCGTTTGAAAATATTTTGCATTTTTGTGAAATTTCGATTTACAGTACCGCAAAAAGTTTTTTTCGACGAAAAAATAGTTTTTCGACATGGGACAGTTATGCGTAGAGCGGTAGTAAATCCATTGCAAATTTTATTTGAAGTTTTTGTCTCCCTTTTCCTTTCAAAATTTCTCCAAAAAATAACTGGCAAAAAGCCAATTGACGATACCGTAATATTCGAAACCCTGCATCTTCTGAATGATTTCTTGATCTAATTGTAGGTAATGATTAGGACTATTCAGAAAACATGAAAAAACCATTTTGCGATTTTCAAATTAGACTTTTTTTCCTATAGAAAATCGATTTCTCAAAAAAAAAATCAAATTATTCGCTCTACAGCATTGCCTTGGCGTTCTCGATTACGAGATTCCTACTCGAAACTAGATGTTCGAAGGCTTGATTGTTGAGGCAATTGCAAACCTCTTTTTACACCTTAGCTTCCATCCACCCCGGGATTCGAACTGACGACATTTGGATTGTTGGTCCAACTGCCTACCGGCGACTCCACCGAGGCAGGACCCAGGGAGACGACTCCTACACCTGGACTGAGCTAACGACCTAACCTTTTTTAGGTTAGTCCGGGACCAACATTTACTTCCCTTCCGACGGAAGGCGTGATCAGACAAATCTCGTCTCGAAAAATGCCACCGGGACCGTCTGGGATCGAACCCAGGCCGACTGGGTGAGAGGCAATCACGCTTACCCCTACACCACGGTCCCGGTAATCGATTTCTCAAAACTCTATTTTTTCAACATGTTTTAAGGGACAAACCTCTCAATTTTTGAGCCATAGAGAAGTACGAATAAAAAAAATTACAAAAAAAATACTAAAAAAAATCTGCAAAAAAATTGCAATAAAAAATTACTTTACAAAAATGTTGATAAAGAGTGCCGTTTTCGAGATTCAGCCCGTTTGATTTGAATGAAAAATTTCAGTTCTTTTATTTCAAAAAATATTTTTTAGCAAGGTTTAGAAAATTTTCTATGAATTTGTCCAAAATTCATTGAAGATTGGACCTCTTGTTGGTGATGTACTGAGGATAAAAGGAAAATCGAATGTTTGGCCCTTTTCAAAGGTTTATCTTGATCCAAAATATTCAAAATATTTCCTTCGAAGAGATCAGAAAATTTCACAAGTGTTTCGTTTGTTAACAATAAAAATTGTACCATTAATTACTGAGATATTAGCAATTATTATTTAAAATTATAATTATTATAATTTGAAAAATAGTTTGCTTGTTTTTTTACTTGTTAAAAGTTAAATTAAATTGAATACCCTGATCATTAATTTTTTTAAAAACAATCAAATTTGATTGATCGTTGCAAGTTTCTTAAAGTTTAATGTTCTCAACACAAACATCAAAAAAACCAATGAGCCAATATAATTCATTGAAATAAATTTGGATGCAAATATTTTTTACAAAAAAACACACTTTTTGCGTTGTTGTATGTATGTATATATTAGGGTGGGTACGTGTTTCAAAAAGTTCTCAGATCAAGTTTTAGTATGGTTCCCCTTGTAGGGCATGCTAACAGGGACTTTCATGCCAAATATCAGCTCATTTGGTTGTAAAATGGCTGCGCGCATCAGGGTTAAAGTTTACATGGGAATTAGGGGAAATATACCCATTTTAATCACTCTAAGCCTTTCGACCAATTCTCATCACTTTTGCCGTTTTCCAATATTAAATCAACATTTTCAGTTTTATCAACAATGGAAAGTTGCTTGCTCACTTTTATTTGAGCTATTTATTACTTTGGAACAGTCAAAAACACTTTATGAAAGCTGTAATTCATGATCAAAGTGCTGATAGGCCGATAATAGAAATAGGCTGAGAAAGGGTATAGTTCCCCTACTATGGGAAATTGGAACTTTTTGTTCAAGCGCTCTTACAGGTCTGGGAAAATAACGCCCTACAAGGGGAACCATACTAAAACTTGATCGGAGAACTTTTTGAAAAACGTACCCACCCTAATACATACATACATACAACAACGCAAAAAGTGTGTTTTTTTTTGTAAAGAATATTTGCATCCAAATTTATTTCAATAAATTATATTGGCTCATTGTTTTTTTTTATGTTTAAATATTTGCAGCAATCTTCATTTTAAGTATGATTAATGTGCTACCCTTTTTCAATCGAAACTATATTATTGAAAAGTTGTTTTGAACAAAAAATACGTAATTGCTTACTCACTCATTTATTTGAAAAATCAATTTGAATCAGATTCCTCAAAAAAATCCTCAATTTGAAGTTAACATAGAAAAACTGATTAAAGTTTGGATTTATTCTCTTCCGGTACATTTTTAGACAAAAATCTAGGCTTTTTCCATTTGTTTTCTAGCGCATTTTTAAGTATACTAATTGATTCTGAAAATATGAATATAGAAATGATAAGAATTAAATTCAAAAACATGGTGTCGATTTCTGGAAAAGTCAGGGAAAACCTGGAATTGTCAGGGAATTTTATTTGACCTGGAAAAGTCAGGGAAAGTCAGGGAATTTTAAGCTGGGTCAGGGAATTTAGATGATCTTAAAAATATAACTACAAAATTTCATTTCTTTTTGAAAATTCGCCCTTGATGATGTATTTGATTGTCTTCCAGGCCCAACTTTGCAACATTGATAATATTTATTTTTTTATACTGGTCGGTCCGGAAGGAACGCAAAACTCCATATAAAAATGCTTTGGATTTGCGTTCAACTGAAATTTACTAGCGCACACAGGGTGGGACAATATGAGGCAGTTGCTCCACCATCCTCAGAGATTTGTTCTAAAATTGATCGTTTGCTCAGCATAACGATAACCATAACCATAGAGAAAATCATTCATTTTGTCAGAAAAATTGAATGATTAAAAAATTCTAAAGTTAAACAATTCGAACACTTGAAAATTAAAAAAAAATCTAAAATTCTAAAGCTCAAAGATTCAAAATTTAAAAATTCTGAAATTCTGATATTTTGGAATTGTTGATTTCTTAATTTTATAAATTCTTATTCTTATATTCTATAATTTATAAGGTTAGACAATTTTCCCAAATTTCCCTTTGGTATTCGTTATCTAAATTTTTATTTTTCTCAAAATTAAACTGAACTATGATTTGAAAATGATCCAAATTAGATATTTTGTAAGCAAAATAGTGATGGTGAAATGGAATCAAAAATTCAAGAATTAAAGAAATACAGTGGACTCTCTGGCTGTCGATCTTCTCGATAACAATATTGCTCCTGCTGTCAATAAATTTTTTCAGTCCCTTCAAGAAGCTTGCTTTGATTTTTCGTTCTATAATTTGATAACTCCCTCTCTCGACGGTCCCTTCAATATCGACAACGAGAGAGTCCACTGTAAAACAAAAATTTATGGAATAACAGGGTTGTTACGGACGGCGCGAATTTGGCGGGGATTTCGCGCGGTAGCAATTTTGATTTAAAAAATTATTGAGAGAGTTCAAATTACTTTCAACTTATAAAGAAAAATATTATCAAGAATCAGGATAATTCGTTTTTTTTTCGTTGAGTGCAAAAACTTCGATTTCGTATTAATTGAATTTTCTTCCGAAAATTTTTGTTTGTATTTTACGTTAAGAAACGTCGAAAGATGAAGATGAAGATTATGAAGAGATATTTTTTAAATGTGTTAATGAGGATTTCCTAAATAAATGTATTACTACACTCAACTCAATTTTAAACATACTGACTCTGAATATTTAATAACTTTTAAGTTTTGAGTAAGGTTTTTTACCCTTATTTAGTGTTCTTTTATACTGGATACATTCAATTTTAATCTTGTGAATCTTAATCATATTTTAAACTTTTTCTGAAGATACAGACATTAGTTCCTTTTTCCAGTCACAAAGTTCCCATTTAAAAACCATTGACATAATAACAACAACAGTCTGCACAAATGGGTCAACCATTAGAGGTGGTACTGGTACTACATGTGTCTCTTCCCAGAAAAAAAAAACTTTTGTACATCGAAAGCTGCGGTTGAATCCCCACCCGCAGAACTCCTAGGTTCCCAGCATCCCCGTTTACAGCCACTACAACTAAAGTTATTCTGACGCGCTGGTTCTGCGAGGAAGGGCAGTTCATTTTAAAATTTAAATGGTGCGCTTGAGTCTTGAAACACTGAGCAAAAACCGGAATCCGGTTCCAAGGGGACAAAAGCGGCGTCGAGGGGGTGAGATACGGGAAGGAACGGTGTTGAACCCTTCTCTATCTAGGGTTACCATCGGAAAATTTGTTATTTTAGTCAAATTAAGTGAGAGTTAATAAAAAAATTGAAGAATTCAAAATCAAACAATTTTGTCTGACAGCTGGCTGGCAACCCTGTCGCGCTCGACCGGTGTTGGCTCACGCGCAGAGTTCGCGGACAACCAGAAGAGAGACTTCGGTGTCGTTACAAGCGAAAAAAAAAAAACTGGTTTGGCAAGTCGCGCGAGCACGAGCTCTCTTCCCACCCGCCCTAACCTCAATCTTCTCGTGCGATTTCCGCCCTCGGAGCTTTTCGCTTTCGCCGTGATATTTTTTCCCCAAGTCAAGTCCAACTAGAAAATGACTTATCGAGAGACTTGCGGTTCCACAGTGCAGCAAAGTCGTGATTTCGCTAGATTGAAAGATTCGGTTGAAGTGAGTTTTTCTCTAATAGGGACGTCGATTATGATATTTTATGCCACTCCCCCTTCTAGTTCACCCTCCCCGTAGGTGTTTGGGGGATCAAAACGGGTTTACGGTGCTCTTGGGCGAGTAACCTGTTTCCGATACACGACTGGGGGGAAAAACTCGTCTCGTAACGATATTACCATTCAGGAAGTTGCAGTTTTGTCGTTCATTGATGGGATTAATTTATTATGCCTTTCCGATATGTGCCATAATTCATTTAATGATGCGTTTGCTGGTGATACATCAAGAACTGTTATTTAGTAGGATGCTGCCACCCCATAATCTCATGGTGTCGATTTCTGGAAAAGTCAGGGAAAACCTGGAATTGTCAGGGAATTTTATTTGACCTGGAAAAGTCAGGGAAAGTCAGGGAATTTTAAGCTGGGTCAGGGAATTTAGATGATCTTAAAAATATAACTACAAAATTTCATTTCTTTTTGAAAATTCGCCCTTGATGATGTATTTGATTGTCTTCCAGGCCCAACTTTGCAACATTGATAATATTTATTTTTTTATACTGGTCGGTCCGGAAGGAACGCAAAACTCCATATAAAAATGCTTTGGATTTGCGTTCAACTGAAATTTACTAGCGCACACAGGGTGGGACAATATGAGGCAGTTGCTCCACCATCCTCAGAGATTTGTTCTAAAATTGATCGTTTGCTCAGCATAACGATAACCATAACCATAGAGAAAATCATTCATTTTGTCAGAAAAATTGAATGATTAAAAAATTCTAAAGTTAAACAATTCGAACACTTGAAAATTAAAAAAAAATCTAAAATTCTAAAGCTCAAAGATTCAAAATTTAAAAATTCTGAAATTCTGATATTTTGGAATTGTTGATTTCTTAATTTTATAAATTCTTATTCTTATATTCTATAATTTATAAGGTTAGACAATTTTCCCAAATTTCCCTTTGGTATTCGTTATCTAAATTTTTATTTTTCTCAAAATTAAACTGAACTATGATTTGAAAATGATCCAAATTAGATATTTTGTAAGCAAAATAGTGATGGTGAAATGGAATCAAAAATTCAAGAATTAAAGAAATACAGTGGACTCTCTGGCTGTCGATCTTCTCGATAACAATATTGCTCCTGCTGTCAATAAATTTTTTCAGTCCCTTCAAGAAGCTTGCTTTGATTTTTCGTTCTATAATTTGATAACTCCCTCTCTCGACGGTCCCTTCAATATCGACAACGAGAGAGTCCACTGTAAAACAAAAATTTATGGAATAACAGGGTTGTTACGGACGGCGCGAATTTGGCGGGGATTTCGCGCGGTAGCAATTTTGATTTAAAAAATTATTGAGAGAGATGAAATTACTTTCAACTTATAAAGAAAAATATTATCAAGAATCAGGATAATTTGTTTTTTTTTCGTTGAGTGCAAAAACTTCGATTTCTTATCAATTGAATTTTTTTCCGAAATTTTTTGTTTGTATTTTACGTTAAGAAACGTCGAAAGATGAAGATGAAGATTATGAAGAGATATTTTTTAAATGTGTTGTTGAGGATTTCCTAAATAAATGTATTACTACACTCAACTCAATTTTAAACATACTGACTCTGAATATTTAATAACTTTTAAGTTTTGAGTAATGTTTTTTACCCTTATTTAGTGTTCTTTTATACTGGATACATTCAATTTTAATCTTGTGAATCTTAATCATATTTTAAACTTTTCCTGAAGATACAGACATTAGGATGAAACAAAAATTGTTATTGGGGCATGTTCCAGTGGGTGTACTGTGCTTTTATCCCAAATATGAGCTTGATTGGACGTTACAGAAGCTGGCCACCGCCTTTGAATTTGAGATGGGATGATGATTTTTGTTTTTAAATTTAAACATTCTTGAAGAAAAATTCATAAATCAAAACATTAAAAAATTACAGCTCCAACATTCAAAATTGAATTATTCAGAAATTAGGAAATAAAATTAGGAAAAATAGTATTAAAAAAAAAACAAAAAAATATAATAAATTCATATTAAATATTTTTTAAAAGATCCAAAATTTTTAGATTAAAAATTTAAAAAATCTGAAAAAACCTAAAATATCAATATTCAAAAATAAAAAAAAATAAACCAGCAAGAGAGCAAAAAATGTATTTTCTTAAATTCTTAAATTCTTAAATTCTTAAATTCTTAAATTCATAAATTCTTAAATTCTTAAATTCTTAAATTCTTAAATTCTTAAATTCTTAAATTCTTAAATTCTTAAATTCTTAAATTCTTAAATTCTTAAATTCTTAAATTCTTAAATTCTTAAATTCTTAAATTCTTAA
Source organism: Culex pipiens pallens (assembly GCF_016801865.2). Lineage (NCBI taxonomy): Eukaryota > Metazoa > Arthropoda > Insecta > Diptera > Culicidae > Culex > Culex pipiens. The sequence goes on from NC_068939.1 coordinate 31,133,137, forward strand.
ATTCTTAAATTCTTAAATTCTTAAATTCTTAAATTCTTAAATTCTTAAATTCTTAAATTCTTAAATTCTTAAATTCTTAAATTCTTAAATTCTTAAATTCTTAAATTCTTAAATTCTTAAATTCTTAAATTCTTAAATTCTTAAATTCTTAAATTCTTAAATTCTTAAATTCTTAAATTCTTAAATTCTTAAATTCTTAAATTCTTAAATTCTTAAATTCTTAAATTCTTAAATTCTTAAATTCTTAAATTCTTAAATTCTTAAATTCTTAAATTCTTAAATTCTTAAATTCTTAAATTCTTAAATTCTTAAATTCTTAAATTCTTAAATTCTTAAATTCTTAAATTCTTAAATTCTTAAATTCTTAAATTCTTCAATTCTTCAATTCTTAAATTCTTAAATTCTTAAATTCTTAAATTCTTAAATTCTTAAATTCTTAAATTCTTAAATTCTTAAATTCTTAAATTCTTAAATTCTTAAATTCTTAAATTCTTAATTTCTTAAATTCTTAAATTCTTAAATTCTTAAATTCTTAAATTCTTAAATTCTTAAATTCTTAAATTCTTAAATTCTTAAATTCTTAAATTCTTAAATTCTTAAATTCTTAAATTCTTAAATTCTTAAATTCTTAAATTCTTAAATTCTTAAATTCTTAAATTCTTAAATTCTTAAATTCTTAAATTCTTAAATTCTTAAATTCTTAAATTCTTAAATTCTTAAATTCTTAAATTCTTAAATTCTTAAATTCTTAAATTCTTAAATTCTTAAATTCTTAAATTCTTAAATTCTTAAATTCTTAAATTCTTAAATTCTTAAATTCTTAAATTCTTAAATTCTTAAATTCTTAAATTCTTAAATTCTTAAATTCTTAAATTCTTAAATTCTTAAATTCTTAAATTCTTAAATTCTTAAATTCTTAAATTCTTAAATTCTTAAATTCTTAAATTCTTAAATTCTTAAATTCTTAAATTCTTAAATTCTTAAATTCTTAAATTCTTAAATTCTTAAATTCTTAAATTCTTAAATTCTTAAATTCTTAAATTCTTAAATTCTTAAATTCTTAAATTCTTAAATTCTTAAATTCTTAAATTCTTAAATTCTTAAATTCTTAAATTCTTAAATTCTTAAATTCTTAAATTCTTAAATTCTTAAATTCTTAAATTCTTAAATTCTTAAATTCTTAAATTCTTAAATTCTTAAATTCTTAAATTCTTAAATTCTTAAATTCTTAAATTCTTAAATTCTTAAATTCTTAAATTCTTAAATTCTTAAATTCTTAAATTCTTAAATTCTTAAATTCTTAAATTCTTAAATTCTTAAATTCTTAAATTCTTAAATTCTTAAATTCTTAAATTCTTAAATTCTTAAATTCTTAAATTCTTAAATTCTTAAATTCTTAAATTCTTAAATTCTTAAATTCTTAAATTCTTAAATTCTTAAATTCTTAAATTCTTAAATTCTTAAATTCTTAAATTCTTAAATTCTTAAATTCTTAAATTCTTAAATTCTTAAATTCTTAAATTCTTAAATTCTTAAATTCTTAAATTCTTAAATTCTTAAATTCTTAAATTCTTAAATTCTTAAATTCTTAAATTCTTAAATTCTTAAATTCTTAAATTCTTAAATTCTTAAATTCTTAAATTCTTAAATTAAATTCTTTAATTCCATCTTAGATTACAGAAAACCTGATAAAATTTGAAGTATTTTTGGAGTTATTTTTTTCGGTTAGAGAAATTTTGAGAAGAAGATGTAGAAAATTTGTCTTCGATTTTTCTAAGTGACGCTTTGGTAAGATCATCGAGTATGAACTGTTAAAAAAATTAAAATGTCAAGATCGAGGATTTATTACAATTTTAAAATTTTATTATTTTTCTTTATTTAGATTTGATTGTAGAAGGTTGTATTTTGTTTTTATTTTTATAAAATGTATTGATCGTGTGAATGATCGTCTTTAGGCTCTGGTCAGAAGAAAACTTTTTTTCATAGCAAAAATTTTTTTTTAATAATTTAAGAAGATTTTTTCTTCAAATATCCAGAAACCCATTTACTTTAAATACAAACATTGTTGAAAAAGTTCTAGATCTTTTTTAAAACCGTAAACATGTACTTGAAAAATTCACATTTAATTGTATATTTTTCTTAGTTTTTCAGTTTTTTTTTAATCTTTCTTAAGGTTCTGCAAAATTACATATTTTTTCAAGTTTTTGTCTCCAAAACCTTTAGTTTTTTTTTTTTATAAAAACACAATCAAAAATGGCATCGGCCTAATTCGTTTGAAAATTCGGCAAAAGGCAACAATTTTAAAATTAAACATGACTTCTTACTTAAGTTCAAATTTTCAATTGATTTTTTTTTAGAACTTTTAACTTTATTTTTTTTAGGAAATGAAGTGAAATTAGCTAATCGCAATGTGAAATTTGCAACAATTTTAATTATTAATGGTTGTATCATGGTTGCTCATTTTGGATGTTCGATAAGAAAAAAATGATTGACAAAATAAAAAAAAATAGTTTTAAAGTTTTTGCAGAATCAATCGTTAAAAAAATAAAATAAAAAAGTCATTGAAGTTTTTCAATATCTTCAGTTTCCAATATTCAAAAAGGAAAATGCATGAAACCATAAGAACGCTCCAAACAATATGGTAGTAAAAAATAAAAATAAAAAAAATTGTGGTCTGGAGAGGTCAGGGAAAAGTCAGGGAATTTTATTTTGGGATTTGGATCGACACCATGAAAAATAAACAAGAACATTTAAAAAAAATGCAAAGGCAAAATCCAAATAACAAGTTGAGTTAACAAAATCGTATTGCTGAAGAAAAAATAAAATTTAATTATCATAATTAAAATTTGATCTCACACCTTTTTTTTTAATTTGGATTCTGAACTTACTTATTCAAACTAATTATTCTAACTAACTAACTTATTCAATATTTCATGATTCGGCCCGCGGGCCTGACGTTGGGTAGGCCTGGTTTAGATAATCGCAGAAATTACCCTTTTATTTGACAAAAAGTCAAAGTAGTTATGTCACAGACATAACCGGAATGGCGTAGACTACGTAAAGTTTAGATGTGTGGGTTTGGTGGGAATCAAATCGGGTAGCAAATTGTTTTAACTTTCGACATTTTAGGCATGAATCAACACATAATTTTCAATAGGATTAAAAAGATTAATTAACATTTCTAGGCATGAATCAAAACATAATTATTGATTTTGAAGGTAAACGAGAGCAAAAAGTGATAAAAACCCTTATTTGCCCCCCGCGGTGGGCTTGTTTCGGTGGTAAATTTGCTACCCTAGCGGTGGCGATGACGGAGTTTTTTCAAGGTGGCAAATTTGATCTCGGTATTCATAAGCCGGGTGCAAATTTGATTTGCACTTCAGCGCTGCAGATGCTCTGAGGGCACAAGCACTAACAATTGGGAATTGATTGCGTTTATTGGATGAATTTTTGCAAGAATGCTAAGAGCAGAATGGGGGGAGGGCAGAGGGGTTGGGGGCGAGAGCAGCCTCAGCAAGCTGTGCAGTCCGTCGCCCCCGAAGACTAAAATTTGTTCCTGAAATTTAAATTATTGCAGTTCGCTGCCTCGTCCCGGGTGGGACGAGGGATGAGGGCAACTCTTTCAACAGTTTGGAATTGGATACGACGTAACTCTTTCAGAAGCGCTCGCCGCGAATGCGACGAGCTAGTTGGATGTCCTGATTGTTTCACAACCACGGCTTGACCCACGAGAGGCTTTTCGGCGGAAGGCAGCAGGCGCGCGCCTCATCTTGTTGATGCCTCGTCCAGGGTGGGACGAGGGACGGGGAGTGAGGCAACTCCGAACCACGGCAACCACGAAAGATCCAAACGGTCCGGCCATCGAGAGGCAACTGGCTGACGGTGACGACTAGAAGGCGATGCGCGCTTCTTTTCCAGTTCTGGTCCTTCAATGTTCTTAAATTGGACCCATCTTCTAATAGGATTAAATTTTGAAGCACGTGGTGGAACTCTCTTGCCGTATAACAGTTCAGCTCCAAAAAAATATTGTCGGTTAAATCAATGTGATGTGGTGATAATAACAGCAGGTATAATTTCCAAGTAACAAATTCTTGAAAAAATCGATGAAAAGCACAATTTCGAAAAATTAAGTTTTTTAGGGCCAATTTAGGTGCTAGTCCCAATTTAGTGACCAATACTCTATATAAAAGTAGGATTAATCCGAATTAACTAGTGTGAGTAAAATTTACGATTAAATTGAGAATTTCAATCCCTACTCACGTTCCTGTGGAAGTGTGGACGAGATTCTGGATGTGTTTGAATAGACAGAGAAAGATTGGTGCCGTAGTTGCAATGAGCTCACCCTGGAGGTGCTGCACTACCACATCAGATGTTCGATTTTTAATTGCATTATACGACTATCACATGCAAGTCGTTCAATCACTTGTTATTCAGTGAGGTTTAAAGTTGCCCGAAAGAAAGCAAGAAATCCAACCAAAATGGGCCAACAGCAGTCCAGCCGGGAGCAACGTGCCGCGGACATCCGCGCCTCACTGCTTTCGTACCAGCACGACGCAGGTTACGGTTCCGTAGAGTCGTGGCGTTCGGAGGCCGTCCACCGGGGAGTTTTGCGCAACAACGCCCGGCGAAGATCGGAGGGCTGCTGCAGTTGCTGCTGTTGGGTGGTACTTTTGCTACTGGTCGCTGCATTTGCTACGGCGTGGTACGCGTGGTACCGAGCTGCCCAAGCAGGCCACCAGATGGCCGTGGGATTTCCCGGACTCGAACCGGGAAGGAGCTGTGCGAATGGAACGGCGAAGGGTACGGTGGTGCAGCGGATGAATAGAGAATTTGCAGCAAAGCTAAAAGACGCGTGTCGCCACCTATGAACAAATAGCGTAAACCTATGATTTTTAGAAAAAATGTGTTTTTTCCTTCCTAATCAACATTTTTATAAAACTTATGCCGGATTCGGATGAGAAAAATTATTTCCAACAATTTGGTGTATATCTTTCCAATATTTGTTTGATTTTTCTATGAGAAAACTGTAGATTTAGAAAAAGATAGTAATTTGGACTATTTGGCAAGAAAGTCTGTCAAAAATCAATAGAGAATTTGCAGCAAAGCTAAAAGACACATGTCGCCACCTATGAACAAATAGCGTAAACCTATGATTTTTAGAAAAAATGTGTTTTTTCCTTCATAATCAACATTTTTATAAAACTTATGCCGGATTCGGATGAGAAAAATTATTTCCAACAATTTGGTGTATAACTTTCCAATATTTGTTTGATTTTTCTATGAGAAAACTGTAGATTTAGAAAAAGATAGTAATTTGGACTATTTGGCAAGAAAGTCTGTCAAAAATCAATACAAATTGTTGAATATACGTTAACACATCTGTTATCAATTATATAACGGTTTATTTCATTGATATATACGGGGAAACACATTTTTTCGTGTTCCAAAACATGTTTTTTAAAGAAAAAGGTCACAAATTGTTGCGCGCCCAAAAGTTGATGTTCATTATTTTAAAGCAAAAAATTTTTCTCGTCTTTTGCAACTAGTTTCATGAAGATTGATGCAGGGAATCATGAGAAATAAGCGATTTTGTTCTTTAATCGACAGAAAGGCATACGACTTTAGGCAAGTAACCTCATTTTGGCGCCACCTACATTTGAAACGCAGTCGCGCTGCAAAACCTCAATACAAATTGTTGAATATACGTTAACACATCTATTATCAACTATATAACGGTTTATTTCATTGATATATACGGGGAAACTCATTTTTTCGTGTTCCAAAACATGTTTTTTAAAGAAAAAGGTCACAAATTGTTGCGCGCCCAAAAGTTGATGTTCATTATTTTAAAGCAAAAAATTTTTCTCGTCTTTTGCAACTAGTTTCATGAAGATTGATGCAGGGAATCATGAGAAATAAGCGATTTTGTTCTTTAATCGACAGAAAGGCATACGACTTTAGGCAAGTAACCTCATTTTGGCGCCACCTACATTTGAAACGCAGTCGCGCTGCAAAACCTCAATTGTACGCTTGATTTTTACACCATGTTTTCGCAAAAGTTGGGCCAACTTTGGTACAATAGTGGAAATTAAATAAATTGTAGATTTCAACAAGATTTGGTTTATGTCAGAGAAAGAAATGTCGGTTCAGGTGAGCAAACACTTCAGATTCTAGAGTGTCCTTATCTTTGAACAGTCTTTCGAAATCGTAGTCCGATTCATTGTCTGTTCTCATGTCGATAGACATCATTTGAAACTTTTCGACAAATCTACAAATTAACAGTAAGTTAAAAAAAACAAATTCAATTTCCAAGTAACTAAATCCAACTCGCCAACACAGGAATGTCCAGGGCAATTCGTGCCGCGGACATCAGCAGCTGTATCCACTGCTTCACGGCTTGCGGCAAACCGTGCGGAGAGATTGGCCGGGCCACGGCCGTTTCGTGTGGCGTTTGCGTCAACGGATGTCGCGGCGCTTGCTGGGGACTGGGATCTTGCGTGGCCTGGCTGGCACGTGGCGTTGTTGGCCTCTGTACCGCCATTGGCACTCTTCTTTGGTGTCTTTTGGCCGCAATTGGAAATCTTCTTGTGTGTCTTTTGGCCGTGATTGCCCAATTCTTTGTGGTGCTGCTCGTGGTAGGCCTCATCGCGGTTGTGATCCTGCTGGGCTACCTGTACTGGGATCCGATCGTGCACTTTTTCGACACGGTCCGGAACGATACGGCCGCGTACTACGACAAGACTATAGAAGATCCTAGTGTGGTTCAGTTGTGGAACAAAACGGAACAGAATTACGACGGAGCAAAGGGTAAAATCGACGAGCTGGTGAATCATCCGGAGGTGCAACGTGTGGCAGATAAGACGGTGGAATTGTACGATGCGGCTAAAGACCAGGTCGTCGATACCTACGAGCAGGTTCGACAGCACGAGTCGGTGCAGAGTGTCGTCAATGGAACGATGAGCTTTTACAATATACTGAAGAGCAAGATTTGGAGGTTTTAGGTAAAACTTTAACCAAAATCAGTTTTTGTTTTGGGACTATACAAAATCCACATGGACATTTTTTTTATTTCTCACCCTCGATTTTCCTTTAATATTAAGTCTAAAAAAACTGATTGAAAAATAAAAATAAAATAAATTTATTGTTTGCTTTACAGCATTGGCGTTCTCTATAACAAGATTCCTACTCAAAACTAGGTATCCAAAGACTTGAAACGGTGAGGCAATCCAAACCTCTTTTAACGCCCAAGCTCTCATCCACCCTGAGATTCGAACCGGCCAGCGACTCTACCGAAGCAGAAGCGTTTAAGGATTTAATACAGAACATTTATCGAATCCTTACTAAAGATGGTTTCGAATCACCCCTAAAAGTTCCATGAAGATATTTCATGATTAAAATATGTAAAAGAAGATTTAATTTAAAAATTGCACAAAGGCAACTGACAACCTTTCTGAGCATTTTTCTCTAAACACCGAGTAGATTTACGGGTGACACGCTATCTCGAGAAGGGATGGACCAAATTGGCCGAAACTTTGGGTGAAGACTCTCAAAACATATCCCGTGTATATGACGAGACCCCAGTAAAGAAAAATTGTTAAAGAATTCTGCCGCCAAGTAATACATTTTTGAAAAACGTTACTTAATCCACCTTTAGGTGGTTGGTGCCTTCCTCTCATTTATAGTGATTCCAACCCTCCTAAAGTGTCCACATGTTGATGAGTAAAAAAACAGACTACCCACAGACTTTTTGTCAAGATTATACAGACACGGCCTTTGAGGAAAATGGCATCCCTCCTACACGGCTTTTTCCTGGCGATCAGACCCGACCAGTTGAGGTTATGTGAATTCAGACCATTTTTTAAACTGCTTGTAATTTAAGATAGGTAAGTCAGATCTTGAAAATTCTTACTCCACCTAAAAGGTCTTCTCATATGCTTTCTAAAAATATATAGCATGTGAGGGTTTCATGAAAAAACCACCCTTTTTACCATAATTTTAATTTAATATGAAACAGTTTTTTTAACATAACTTTTTAAATACATGATAAAACTACCTGAATTTAAATAGCAACTTATGGGACGTTAAAACGGATCGATTAAAACCATTCCGGCCAAAATCGGTTGACCCTGTGACGAGATATTCCAGTGACATTGATTTGGTACACATGTCTACATACAGCCAAACACACAGACATTTGCTCAGCTGGTGATTCTGAGTCAATATGTACAAATGAAGGTAGGCCTAGGAGGTCTAATTAAAAAGTTCATTTTCCGAGTGATTTTATAGCCTTTCCTCAGTAAGGTGAGGAAGGCAAAAATAGTGAAAAAATCGAAATTCCATACATTAAAAAAACAAACAAACATTCAATATTACGTCCTTTTGAAATGTTAGTCTTGATGATCGGAAAATTTCACGAATGTTTCATATTTTGACATTGGAAATCGGACCATTAGTTACTGAGATTTTGACATTAGAAAATGGAGTTTTCCTGATTTTCTTTTTCTTTAAGCCGCTGCATCTCAGCAACCAGAGGTCCAATCTTCAATGTCTCTTAGACAATTTTATAGCAAATTTTCCGAACTTTTCACAAAAAAATATCTTCACAAATGGTCAGTCATGGTCACTATATCTTGTAAACGGGGCCCTACACAGAAATTAAAGTTGAAATTTGGAAGGTTGAAAATTTGATAGATTGAATATTACCTATTTTTTGAGTAATATTACTTAAAAATATATATAAAATGTGAACCTGATGAAAATGCACCAAAATCTGATGAAAATTAACCAGTTCCTGATGCAATATTACACAGTTTTTTTGACACAAAATCTGTCTGTTAAGTACTTTTCGATTGCAAATTCAATTTAACATAAAAAAATACAGTCCAAACTCGATTATCCGAAGGTTTGTATGGAACTTCGAATAATGAAATCACGAACCAAAAAATTTTTTTTTCGTATTTTTTCATTTTCTTGTTTTTAACATAAAATTTGAGTTGTACGACCTCATTTTAGTCAAATTTGGGTTGTTGATTGCCTATTGAAAAATAAAATATTTTTTTTCAATATTGCATCACCGCCATTTTGGCCGCCATCTTGGATTTATTTTTTTTATCTTTTTAGCGTAGTGTACGGGTCATACCTAAGCTCGACAATCAAAATTTAAACATCGAAAAAAAAAAAAAATCGTGATTCGATTTTCCGAAGTTTCGATTATCCGAAGTGAAATTTTTCCGACGCCTTCGGATAGTCGAGTCTGGACTGTATGTGAAAAAACCGTCCAGACTCGATTATCCGAAGCCTCGATTATCCGAAGTTTCGATTATCCGAAGGTTTGTATGGGATTTGGGATAATCGAATCACGAACAAAAAACATTTAGTTTTAAACAACAAATTCAAGTTCTGAAACCCCATTTTAGTCAAATTTGAATAGTTGATTACCTATTAAATTAAAAAATGCATTTTTTCGATATTTCGACACCGCCATGTTGGCCGCCATCTTGGATTTAACATTTTTAAATCACTTTAACGTAGTTCAGGGGTCCTACTCAAGCTTGACAATCAAAAATAAGACAACGAAAAAAAAAAATCGTGATTCGATTATCCGATGTGAAATTTTTCCGAGGCCTTCTCTGCCGTTCTAAGCATAATTGTCCCATGTAATTTTTTGAGGTTTGTGACCTTTTGAAATTTTTAAGTTCTAGTACTTTGTTCGGAAACTCATCAAAAACAAAACCAAGTCTGTTTGTCGCATCGTTACACTTCTACGCATAATTGTCCCACCAAGTATTTTCTTTCACGGAATCATTAGTTATACGAAGCATTGAGTCTTGTTTACATACTGTATAGCAAGAGGATCATAAATAAGAGTGATAAACTACTAACTGGGGCGATTGGGGACACATAGGACGAATAAGAACCCACGGGACAATTATGCGTAGAAATACAGAAATCGATCGAACAATTTCAATCCCGTTTTTCTCAGTTGAACTTTTTTGAACATGGGACAATTATGCGTAGAACGGCAGTTCGGATAATCGAGTCTGGACTGTATGAAAAAAATTTCGTTGTTTTCCTAAAATCGCAATTAAAAAAAATAAAAAAAAGCCGGGATTTATTTTTTTATTTTTGACGGAATACTTCTCTATGGCTCAAAGGTTGCAGATTTTTGTCCCCTAAACTGCCGTTCTACGCATAATTGTCCCATGTTCAAAAAAGTGCAACTGAGAAAAACGAGATTGAAATTTTTCGGCCGTTTTTTTGTGTTTCTACGCATAACTGTCCCGTGTGTCCCTATTCACCCTATAAGTCCCTAATTGCCCCAGTTAGCAGTTTAACACTCTTACTCGTGATCCTCTTGCTATACAATAGGTAAACAAGACATAATACTTCGTAAAACTGATGATTTCGTGAAAGAAAATACTTGGTGGGACAATTATGCGTAGAAGTACAACGATGGGACAAACAGACTTGATGTTGTTTTCAAGGAGTTTCCGAACAAAGTACTATATTTTATGTGTTTTTCTGAAAGTATACGTAAAAATAAACTTAAAAATGACAAAAAGTCAGAATCGACCAAAAATGACATGGGACAATTATGCGTAGAACGGCAGTAAAACATATCAAAAAATCTCGAAAATAAAAAAATACGTATATTGGGAAATTGAGTTTTGTGAACAAAAAAAATTAAAAAAATCGGCTATGTACCTTTTTTCCAAATATTCCTCATCAATACCTACAACTTAGCCCAAGACACCGAATTGATCAGAAAATTAATTCAAAAGTTACAGATTTTCGCATATTTACGTACCATTTTTGTATAGACAGCAGGCAAAATTGTATGGAGACTTGTATGGGTGAACCAATGACACAAAAAAGATTATTTGGTCATAGGGAAGGCTCCAACAAAAATTGAACCAAATAAAAAAATGCAAATAGACATCTCAAAAATTACTACAAGGCTACGTGTTAAGTTTTCGCAAAAAACAGGGTTTCCTCCTGATTTCCAGATTTGACTCAAACTTCGAATATCAGAAAATTTTACAGATGATTTCTATTGTCGTTGTCGTGCTATCTTGTTGAAAGTCGTTTTTGCCAAAGTGAGTCAAGAACGCAATTTTGTGCAGCTCTCAATGCCTCACCTTTTGACCTTCACAGATCTCCAAAATTCGATTTCAACCCTGAGATATTCAATAAAAACCGAAAAAATCCGTGCATTGTTGTCACTTTTCACATGGAAATTTTTTCATGTAAGTGCGACAACTGGCCAAGGGGATTTCCGGTCAGAACGCGTTTCACACAAGTAAAAGCTCGACTACCGTAAACATTTTCAATTATTACTCGGGACTCCAGCAACCAAATTCAACCAAACTTCAGGACAATGCACAGAATGGTCAGCCAAAAAAATGTATTTATTATTGTTACGTTGCGTTCTCTAATTTTTGCTAATTCAAGGTCTACATTAAAACGCATTTTTCTCGGAACTTCAAAAAGCGACGTGCGACAAGATAGCACGACTACGTCGATATGTTAACATTGAAAATTGCTTAGATATTTATATTAGAAAATGGGGGAATGTTTGGGTGGTTCTTAGACAAAATTTAGAATGTTTTTTTTTTTTTTTTTTTTTTGAAAAAAAAATCACAAATATTCACTCATCGGATTTTGGGTGATTGATTTTTTTTAGAAAAAAAGTGAATTAAAAAATATGCAATTTTTTTAAACATCCAAAGTAAAAATGTATCAAGTAAAACATAGAAAAATATCATTGTCAATTTTGACTATTGGCAAAAACTCCAAATAGCACGTTTCATCTTTATTTCTACACAACTACTGTTTACAAATAATGCAAAACTCAATATCACGAAACCACCTCACTTCATCTCCACCGCCATTCCGTTCCACACCTGCGCCATCGTTTGCGTAAACATACTGTAGAAACTCAGAGTACAATTAATCGCACGCACCACCGACGTCGCCGTCCCATTCCCTCCGCAATGCCGACCAGGTCCTAATCCGGGAAAATCCGTCACCATCTGTTGGCCAGCTTGAAGTGCCCGGGACCAGACATACCACGCCAGCACCAACAGCACTCCGAGCGCAATTAACGGTCCAAAACAGCCGCCGCAGCAGCAACTCCAGCAACAGCACCGATCTTCGCCGGATCGTCGGTTGTTGTTCCGGATCACACCCCGGTGGACGGCCTCCGAACGCCACTGGGAGCCCCAGTCGGGTGGTCGATGGTCCCGGTGCCACAGCAGCGATTCCCGGATGTCCGCGGCCCGTTGCTCCTGGCGGGACAGCTTTTGGCCCATTTTGTACTGGTTGTACTGCTATGCGTCTTGAAGCACACGCCGGTAATCGTCGTCCAAAAATAACACTGCGCGATTTGCGAGTGCGAATCGGGTTCTGGTGTGTGTGTGTGTTGGTTTCAACTCACGCACGAATGTTTGTTGATTCAATTGAGACTTGCCAAACGGGAACTGAGTTCAAGCGCAAAGCGAGTTTGTTGTGTGATGCAACCTTTAGTTCCGATAAGCACTCATGTATTGGTAGTTGCCGTTTTATATCAAAGTTAATCTTTTAATTTTTATACAATTTAATTTTAGTATTATAAAATTTGAAATCAAATTACTAAAAGAGTCAAACTCTATAAAGTAACCCTCTTGATTCAGTGGTTTGTAAACAAGATCACAGACATTTACTGGCGAGACTTGTTTTCTATTTGCTGCAAGACGCCGCCACCCAACCCAACTTTTAAATCATTTATTTTTTAAAGTTATTTTCGCACACATAAAAAAAGTAGTCATTCATCTTAGTGCAAAAGGCCTGGGTTTAATAGTGGTTTATGCAACAAGTTACAAAAAGAGGATTTTTTCAGCACGAGTCGTACATTTACATACGAAGAGTGCTGAAAAAACCAAGTTTTGCAACGAGTTCCATACAACATTTTTTGCAATTCCGTCGTGAAACTACTTACTTTTCCTGTCATTCTTGAACGACAAAATAGCCTACTTTTCTGCACCAAAAATAACAGAATCGAATAGCAACACTTTTCAAAATTAATGCTGAAAAGTTCTACTTTTCAGCACTGAAATAGTTGCTGAAAAGTTGAACTTTTCAGCCCTTGTTTCGATAAGTAACACTTTTCAACATTTTTTTGATTTAAACGATTTATTGACAAAATACATGAAAATTTGACTTAAAATTTCACTCAATTGGTGTTTTTCGGAATTGCAAAAAATGTTGTATGGAACTCGTTGCAAAACTTGATTATTTCAGCACTCTTCGTATTTATCCAAGTCGGTGAACCTCGTTGGATAAATGTACGACTCGTGCTGAAAAAATCCTCTTTTTGCAACTTGTTGCATAAACTACTATTTTGCAATTCCAAAAAACAACCATTGAGTGAAATTTTAAGTCAAATTTTCATGCATTTTGTTAATAAATCGTTTAAATAAAAAAAAACCTTGAAAAGTGTTACTTACCCATTTCAGTGCTTAAAAGTAGAACTTTGCAGCATTTATTTCGAAAAGTGTTGCTGTTCGATTCTGTTATTGTTGGTACAGAAAAGTAGGCTATTTCGTCGTTCAAGAATGACAGAAAAAGTAATTGCAAAAAATATTTTTAGCACTTATTTACACTTTTTTTATGTAATATTATACCCAGAAATATGTGGCCCGTCAATCACAAAAAAAATTAACCATTTTTTTAAATATGTTATTAACATAAAAAATCGATGTTGACTAACTTTATCCCATTCGTTTTATTTTTCATTTTTTATACGTTTTAGTAGACAAGAATTTAAAACTTTTGAGCTATACGGTATGACGGACGTTTTATTTTCGGTCAAATTCACATTACAAATCCGATGGTAAAATCGCATGCAAAAGCATGCACATCACCTTTGTGAAAAAAAGACACTTAATATTACACACTGTATGTACAATTTTTGTAAACACAAAAAAAAAGTTGCAACCGACGGGATTCACACTCCCAGCACCACCAGTAAGGACTGGCGCCTTAGCCCGATCGGCCATCAGACCGATGAAGAATGAAATGGATAAATGTATATTAGGGTGCCCAGAATATGGGACATTTTCTGAAAACCTCGCTCCACAAGCTGAATATTGTTCCTTGAGCTATTTAAGGACTCTGGGCCAAATATGAGCAAAATCGGTCAACATTTATCCATTGACACTCGAAGGTGAAGTTTGTATGGGAAAAATTGAAAAAATGTATGGAAAACCCAACTTTCTTACGGTCTGGTCTCTGTAAACTGTAAAATTTGATCCTGAAAAGTTATTAGCGATTTAAAAAAGTCACTTTGGTATGAAACACATTTTTTTCACCAACTTTAGGCTCGGGTATTAATGGGTTAATCTCAACCAATTTCGCTCAAAATTTACACAATTACGTCGTCGGAAAATCCGCCGGCATCCGAACCGGTCCACGATTCACAAGTCAACTTAGTAAGTATGATCCACGAGAACAAAAATTACGAAATTCCATACATTTTTGGCAGGTTGCTCAAACGAAACCATAACAACGTTTTTGCCTAGGTATTTAAAAACTTGGGTTTTATAGAAAACCTAGATGTATGGGTATCAAAAGATCGGAAATTTTATGCCCTTTCCGATGCCACATTGTGGACCGGTTCGGATGCCGGCGGATTTTCCGACGACGTAATTCCGGGTTGGTACGAAATTCCAACGAAAAATCTATTCTAGCGATACAAAGACCCCCAAAACGGTGTTATACCCACTCCAAAATGTTTACTTAGCAATTCTATGGTAATATATTGACATTTAGTTGAATTAAATGTTGGCAAAATTAAGTTTAGATAAGTTTTATATAGAATTTCCAGAGTTATATAAACTTTTATACTAAGTAGTTAGTAAACTTTATATTCAATCCAAATTATTTTTTTAATCAGTCAAGGATGCCTATTTGGAGTTGGGAGACTGGATTTATGGTGATTTGTCAACAAATAACATTATTAATGTAAATTTTTCAAAAGGTGTACTAACTTTTTTTGCACCTTTTTTGATTGCTGTAATAGTATTTGTTATATAACTTTTTATGGAAATCATCTTTTCATGAGCTTTTTATAGCAAAATGTTCGGCATGAATTTCTGAACAAAACGTAGTACTAATTGCTGTCAAACTTCAAATTGTTTACATGTTTCATCAAAAATGTGCAAAGTGCCCAAGGGGAGTAAATATTTTTTTACATACTGTATGAGCTTGACATTTCGGTCAATTAGGTTACTGATGGCCTACATATTTCAGGGTGTAAGATTACATAGAATTTGATAAAATAATGCAAAATTTATTTTACACCCAAGCCTTTTACATATAGCAGGATTACTTATTTTTGCTGTGTTATGATTTTTTCAAAAAATAGTATTTTTTGGAAAGTATCGAAAATGCATTTTTAGATATCAAATAAAATTCTAAAAAGAAAAGTCCATTTTTAAAATGTTGAGTCCATCTTTCTTAGTTATAGCCATTTTTGTTTTGAATTATTCAACATTTTCTTTTTATTAAAGCATGGTTTCAATCTTTGACCGTCTTTGAAAACAATATATTCGAAAAGCGGCGAATTGGTTGCTGAGATATGGCCAATGGCCATTGGCCAAGCAAGGAGTGAAAATTATCAAAATAAGTTTTTTTTTAAGTTGTATCAAGTTGACCCTCAATTTTCAATCGATTATATCTTGTTAAGATTTTCGATGTTAAAGAGTAAAATTTGTGTGAAATTTTCTCAACTCCTTGAAACAAATATTTTTAGATTTTTATCTACTTCAACACATCGGGTTTTTGTTTTGTTGTAAAATGGGATAAATATTTTAAAAAAAATACTAAAAATAATCATAACCTACAAGTTTGCCGAAGACACCAAATCGAATATAAAATCCCTGCATTTGTGGCATCAAAGTATTAATAAAAAAAAACACCTTTTACAGAAACAAGCTTTTATGTTGTTTTTTTATTCTTGTGATTTATCATACACATATTAGAACATTTCAGTTAGAAGTGAAACGGAGTACGGAAAAATAGGAAAAAGAAAGATAAAATCAAGCAAAACAATGTGATTGGGCCTATGTGTGATTGTATACGAAGGGTGTAACCTGCTGGCCCCGATACTTTCCAAGAGGGCGATTCTCAGGAATTTGGGAAAGATTTACCTTTAGTCCCTTTTCCCATTTTGGTTGGCTTGAGTTATCAGAAAACTTACACATACCAAAAGATTTAAAAGTTTTTCGTGACGTTCATCGATTCTAATGGATCAAAATGGCACCATTGGTCACCACAAATAAGCCACAGAGCTAGTACTCGAATAATGACTGCTAAGGCTAACGGAATGAATACCAACAAACTTGCAAATACAATGCAAATGCTTAAAATTATTTTCAAACTTTCACTAATTCCGTGGTCGTTCAAAAACAGTCTATTATGAAGCAATGAAAATAGCAACTCCATTTTTTTCCAGAATCCTTTACAATCTCGAATCGCCCAACAAGTCGCAAAAACGAACCAGCATTTTATCAAAAATACAAGCAAACTTCCTTGCTCTCGCCGCGCATTGTTTATCGAGACTCCGTATCGGATATCTTCGGCCCGCTGCTGGCGTCGTGACTGCGATTGTCCCATCGTGGATTTACTAAAAAAAAAAGAAGCAAAAACACTGCACTGATGCGCCAAAGTAACATTAATTGTGTACCATACCCAGCGCAGGAAAAGCGTCCAACGTAGTGTCAAGTTCTGGTCAGACTGTGAGTCAGATCCACGGTAGAATAGCAGAGGAAACATCGATGGACAGTTGGAAGTTGATTTGCTG
This sequence comes from Culex pipiens pallens, assembly GCF_016801865.2. Lineage (NCBI taxonomy): Eukaryota > Metazoa > Arthropoda > Insecta > Diptera > Culicidae > Culex > Culex pipiens. The sequence continues at coordinate 31,149,977 of NC_068939.1, forward strand.
CAAGATTTGATCGGTCAACGCAAAAGTGTCCCATGTAAGTTTTTGAATAATTTTGACTGCAAACCATGAAATAGTAGCCTATTTTGGCCTATGGGTAATTTATAATTTTCTTCGACAACTATGTAACACAAAATCGGAAAAACGTTTTCGTGAGACTTTGTCTAACGGAGTAATTTTGTTCCCTGTTCACGAATCGCGTCCAACGTTAAAACTGAAAATGACATCTTTTGAGTTAAAAATAGGATGGTAAAAATTCATTTGAAAGTGCTGCTATTATTTGGCCAATCATTATTTGCCGAAAACGTAAACTTAAATATAGTCAAACAATGTTTTACTAAATTTTCAGATGGAGAATAAAATTGTTATCTGATACAATTTTGTTTTTCGTTACTTTTTTGCCAGTAGAAGTCATGATCATTGATCAACCATAAACACTAAAGAGCAATTTTCCACCAAAACCGGAAAAAGATTTTATTTATATTTTTGATTTGGCTCATACTTTTTGGGGCCCTTTTCTATCATTGGTTCACTAATACAAAGCTCCATACAATTTCGGCAGCTGTCCGTACAAAAATGGTACCGTAAAACGTGGTGACTTTGATAGGTTTGGTATTTTTTCGCAAAATGAAGAGTACAATTAAAATACGTACGGAATTTTTAAGAATCATACTGACTGCGATTGAGAAGTGTTCGAAGTACCTCAAAAAGAACTTTTTATAAAATTTAGAATAGTTTAAAAAGTTAGTTAACTAAAGTTAAGAAAATGTTGATGAAAGTCATTATTTTTAACTTCTCAAAGTGTCATGATTTTCTCAATGAACATGATTTTGAATCGGAAAACGGAATTCATTTTCGGATTCTTTGGGCAATTTTCCACTAGGAGAAGGGTAAATAAGTTTTTAAATAATAAATAATATGTGTTTTTGAAACACAATTAAAAAAAATCTCCAAATTTATAGGCAATTTCAGTTGAACAAATTTCATGTAAAGTGTCAAAACTTTTGATTTGTGCTTCGAATTCAGTATAAAATACAATATAAATCAATAATTTTATAAACACATTTAACAAATTTCACGCCAAATTTCGTCTTTTTAACAATTTTACCTAAAATTTATGTGTATTTTGTTAAAAAGTTTATAAACTTAGTTAACTAAATATAAACATTGTTTGTTTTTCTTAAAGACTATATCAGCTACTTTGGAGATGGTACATTTAACGTGCAAATAAAGTTTGAACATCTTAATATGATTTTAACAAGAATAACTATAACTATCAAAGTCACCCCGGAATTTAAACTAAGAATTTTTAACGTAACTATTTTTCTAAACACTATTGAAAAAACTTTTTTTCCAAAATAGTACATGGACTTTGTGTGGCCTACCCCAGTACATGTTTTAAAAATAATAATCTTTAGAAAAACCTTACCTGTTGGAAAACATTCCAAAAACAATTTAAAATCCTATCAAAGTCACCCCGGTTTACGGTACCAGATTTTATGTGTTTTTCTTAAAGTATACGACAAACTAAACTTAAAAATGTTCAAAAGTCAAAATCGTCCAAAAATGACATGGGATGCGTAGAATGGCAGTGAAATAAAGCAAATAATACTCGGGAGAGTTTTCAAAAAGCCGTTAAAGCCACCGTGACCTTCGGCACTAATTTTCATTTTTCTACAAATTGAAACAATATTTCATTTGTTTAAAGTTTAGGGCGATTTAAGGACGTGTAGATGAACAATCTCAAGCATTTTTGAAATTGGTTTTTCATAAGAAGGTTGAATACCGATGCATAAAGGGTTTTGTTAGCCAATGGCTCTTACGTCTTTTTGAAAACTAATCCGAGAATAGAAAAAGAAACTAGAAAATTGAAGTTTTTAAGTCTCATTCAAACAGTCTGTTATTTTCTAGTGTCTGGGTGTCCAGGTTGTTTGTGGATGGTCCCTAAGTAATAGGCAATCAACTGGATGGATGTCCCTCAACAAAATGCATTTATTTTCAATAGTTCAATACCGCTATTTTGGCCAACATTCAAAAATGAGACAACAAAAAATTGGTTTTTCGTAATTGGATTATCCGAAGTGAAATTTTTCCAAGGCCTTCGAATAATCAAGTCTGGACTGTATTAAAAATCCAACGTTGACGCATAGAGCCGAATCTCAACAGAAATGCCGAAAATCAAAAGACCAGATTTTGTTCCATTTTTGGCTCAGAATACAGTAAACCAAAGAGAAAAGTGAAAGAAAAATTATTTAATTTTATGAGCAAAAAAAACAAGAATTCAAGAAATCTAGATTAATTTTTCAAAACAACCTATCCCTCATGGGTTTCCTATGCAGATAGGACCTTTTGAAAATTTAATCTAGAAATGAAAAACTTGAGAAATCGTAAAATTAAAAAAATAAAAATAACTTCCGAATTACTTTCAGTAGCATCGATGGTTAAAAAGCCACTTTTGCAAATGGCGGCAGCGATCGCGTACACGCTTACTGGGGGAACTCAAATTTTAAGTTCGTTCAATCAAAATGAAGTTCGGTTCAGCGATGTCAATTTTAAGATGGGTTTGTTTTGATTTTATTTCGCAAATTTGAGATCACTGAACCGAACTTCATTTTGCTCGGTGACTTTGCTGAAATTTAAAAAGTGACAGTTCTGGGGACTTAGCGTTTTCAAAATGGGAGTTCTGGTAAGTTTGGTAAGCTATATTTCCGGAATTTTTCGCAGTTTTACCATCTCTTTATAATTTTATTTCTCCATATTCAGCTCTTGATACTCGTCGATGGCCCTCCTGGAAGACGACCGTCCCGCCGGAACCATCAACCATCGAAATGTCCGCCGGTAAAAGGACCGCCGGAAGCAGTTGAAAGCGACCGCTGACGGCGTCGCCGGTGGAGGCTAACAGGAAAGCACGGAAGGTTCAGGCCGCAGATTCAGCGCGTTCTTCTGCACAACTCCAGACCAGCTTTGTAATGCTGTAGCTACTCGCCACAAAAGTTCGGCAACAATCTGGGCGACTACTTTCTCCCTCGATAATCCCGGCCGCGGTCAAGCTTGTAGAACCGATCGAGGTCCCGTTCACGGTATCGCTGGCCGCTCTTGGAACGATCAACTATCTTGCGGAATACATGGACCATGATGATCATCAACCCACTAGTTCACGTCCCGGATGACCATTTCGGTTAGGTGCAATCTGCCGCCCTGCAAATTCTCTGTTCGATTATGGTCTTCGCAACTTGGCGCAGCCGGATAAGGTGCTGAACGATGGACAAACTTTACTATTGCTTGACTCGACCACGAGTATTCTGCCGTCGTTCCGCGGATGGGACAGTCGCGACGCGTAACAGTTGCTCGAAGCCCCGCTCCGGAAGAATATTAAGAAAACTTAAAGGTTGGGGCTGGAGGTTCACGGCTGTCAATCCGTTTGTAATCGAGCCGGATTGTGATTGAGAGGGAGTAATCTTGCCCGAACCATGAGTCCGAATCTGCTTTCGCCACCCACCCACCGGTGCCATCGACCTGCTGCAGGAGATGCTCCTCGAGCGTGGGGTCATCCGTGCCGACTTTACGCTGTACGAGTACTTTATGGACCAGCGTCGGGATCTGCTGCTGGTTCCGGAACAAGGCAAGTGCGACGCCGACGCGGCCCGCTTTCGCAACACTGGCAACCGGCTCTATCTGGACGGGAAGTATGGGGAAGCTTTGGTATGGTGCTTCGCGGAGAAGGAGACGGACCAGCTGGCCACGGGATACGGGAATCGGTAAGGCGGGAGGCGTGTGTGATTTGATTGAGGTTAGGTTTTGATGTATGTTTTTGAATTTGAAGGTCGGCGGTTTACTTCGAGCAGGGCGAGTACGCGTTTGCACTGTACAACATCGATCTGGCCAAGAAGCATGATTATCCCGAAAAGTTGATGCCGAAGTTGCGGGTCAGGGAGTTGAACTGCAAGCAGCAGATTGCTGCTGGCCGTTCGAAGGGCACGGTTCAAGGTCCGCGGATGGACATTAATGTGGACACCAACCCGAAGATTCCCTTCCTGGCCAAGGGAATAAAGGTTGATCACCGGCGAATCCTGGTCGCCGAAAAGGACTTAAATCCGGGGGACGTGCGGAACCGCTGCTGACGACGATTGACTTCAACCTGTGCTACGAAACCTGCAGCCACTGCGGAGTCAAGTTCAGCAACAGCTTGATTCCTTGCCCGGGTTGCGTCTTTTCCATGTACTGCGGCGAAGAGCTCAATTCGAATGTTTGGTACCACGAAGCTGCGCAATTGCTCCAACTTTAATCTGCTGAGCACTCCGCGTCTGTTTATCTACGGTCTTTCTCTGTTCGATGACAATTTGGCCGAGCTGAAGCGGTTCTGCGAGGCGAACGAGGGCGCAGAGCTGAACCGGTTCGAGTTGGATTACAGCAACCTGGACCGACGTGAGCTGTTCAGAATTCTGCACAACACGGAAGCTCGTCGCGACCCGATCGGAGAGTTGAACGGCTACTTGGAGGAAAAGCTGATTTCTTACGGTTACTTCTTGGTGTTCCAAGCGAATCCACTGATGGTAACGGTCACCACTGGCCGTCGGAACTTTACGATCCAAGCCTTGAACAAGCTCGCTCGCCTAGCTACCACCCAGCTCTCAAACAACCGCGACTATCTCGGGCGCATCATTTCCGGATTCACTTTTCGGTCATCCCCGCCAACATCAACACGTGCGATCCGAACGCGCCTTCGAATCCGGCCGCATGAAGATGGTGCTGCTACGACCGGTTCCTGCCGGCAAACCCTTCGTTGAGTCGTTCGGACCAAACTGGCGGAGTTCCAACCCGGAACCGCGCCCCCCAGGAATGCGCTGTATTTTGGATCTAGATTATCGTGGTTTGCCGGCGGCGACGCGGGTGCGAGATCGACTCGGAGCGGAACGAAGCGTTCTCGTATGCCAACCAAACCATTAATCAAGTGCTCGACAGGACGGATGGGTTTCAGCAATCGGTGTGACGATCAGGACCAGGCACTGTACAAACAGAGACGCACTGACGTGGAGGTGATTGTTCCGAAGCCGGACTTTTCCGGGTGGAAAGCATCTGCACATTCTGAGCAGGATCCACGTAGGCACGCCTACATGCCGGAACAGGTTTGGTACCTTGTTATCAAACACTTGCTACTGGCCACAATGGACACGATGACCAGATAACTTCCTGTAGGTGGTACAATGATTTGTTAGGTCATTTTAATGTTCTTTTTTCTTAATTCTAGGTACAAGCAGTGATCCGAGGCAGGATACGCTGATCGCATCGCACGTGGTCCGTGTGGGGCATGGTCAAGCAGGTTAGCCTGCGAAAGATTAAGTCGCGCCCCGACATCAACGATAGCTACGACCGTGGCAAGAGAATCTTGAAGTAGCACGCCTTCAAGAGTACAAAGCGCTGGCCGTTGAACTGCTCAAGTACCCCGAAAAGGTTAAGGATTTTTTGGTGGTGAATAGATACTCTTTGCCGCTGCTACAAACACTTTACGCATTTGACTATTATCTCAATACGGCGAAGCTGTTCTCCGCGCTGCAAAAAATCGGCAACAATTTGAAAGACTACCTGCACTTGATCATCCCGGCCTTGGTCAAGTTGTTCGGACCGATCGAGGTCCCGATCGGAGTGGAGTAGTGGACAGGCTTGCAATAATAGGCCCTGCAGGTGCAGCCGCTTGAGTGAGCGGGAGGATCCGGCAGGACAGTGGCGTTTATACGACCGCCAGAAGCAGAACAACAACGCCGCGGAAGGCCATCCGGGTGGGGCGAAGACGAAGGGGGACCAGGAACCGAAGGTTGACTTCCGGGCCGCGTGCTTTTCATGAACATAGGTCAGGCAGAAGCTCGTGCAGAAGGGCTTCTTGTCAGTGCTGCGGAACGTGCTGGTCAAGCGTACCTGTAGGACGTTCGTAGGTCGGCTGCGAGTTCAAGATCTATCTTCTCCAGCTAATGCCGTAGATTCTGCGCGTCAGCTCATCCACCAGCTCCACTACAGTGAAGCTGCTTCCCGTGCTGCTGAAGTTTGTAACATACGACTTGTCACTTGCCATTAGCCAAGCCGAGCGAACCGATCGAGGTTCCGTTCGCAGTATCGCTGGCCGCCTTTGAAGCGATCAGTTATCTTACGGAATATTTGGACTTTACAGATTTCTCCTCGAGGACCATTTACCCGCTGGTGACCACGAAGCAGGTGTTGCCGATTTTGGGGAATATTTGCTTCGCAAGCACCGGTGAACTCTACTCTACCTGGACTGCACGATGCACGACCTGCGCAAGATGTACTCCGAGATTGGCCGATGGCCGGATCGGTGGTGACCTTTTGCGAGAGTGTCGTCGAGACGAGTTCGCTCATGTGTTTCGCCGAGACTCCCAACAAAAACAACAAGATTATGATGATTGCGGAACTGCTGGAGAAGGGCCTTGTCGAGGACATTGAGAACGAATCGGTTTGCATACGGTTGAAACGAGAACAAGCTCGGCGAGTTCTTCCAGGTCAGCTACGACTGGTATCTGGTCGCGGCACCATCGATTTGGGCCTTTGGTCCGGACAACACCAGCTCAAACAAAGCCCTGCTCGGCGCCGTCAAAGACTCCATCGAGCAAGGATTCCAGTGGAGCACGCGCGAAAGAACACTCTACGAGGAATCCCATTCTAAACGTCATGTTCAAAATCCTGGACCAATCCAACGCCCATCAGGAACCCTTTCACCGCGGAGGTGGCCCCAACCTCCCGCAGAGTCGCCTACTCCGCCTAATGGAACCGTACCTATTCGTTGAAGTGCAAGACCCCGCCGATTGCGTTTCCTTCGTTTACACCGTCCTCGCCCGGCGACGTGGCCACGTCACCCAGGACGCACCCGTCCCCGGTTCCTCCCTCTACACCATCAAAGATTTCATTCGAGTTGCCGTGGAAGGTTCTTCCGCTCGATCAACCTCCCAAAGAAACTCTCTTAGAGACATCCTGCAGCTAATCACCCGAACCGACACTCCGCGTGACCTCAACAACGATATCTTCAAGTGTCACTCGCTAGTCCTCTTTCACCCGTAATCAATTCCGTCGAATTCCGCCAAACAAGACCTCGGCTCAAGTGCTAAAAATGATAATGATGAAATTATAATTTATCAACATTAAAATTCAAATAAATTCAACAAAAAACTAGTACAGAACGACAATTTTCTTTTCAGTATCATTCCGAACCGCTAACCGTCCCCCGGAACCGTTTTTCTGCTTTCCTGGAGGATTTTTCCGGTACCCAGCGCATGTCAAATTTGACATCGGCTTCACCATGTTAAAATTAAGTTCGGGTACTCGATGTCAAATTTGTATGACTACGGTTTGCGCCGTTTTGATTGGATCCACTCAAATTTGAGTTCCCCTGGTAAGCGTGTAGTCACAGGCTGGCGTAGTGATCGTTCGTTTCTCTTTGACGTTCAATTTATGCTCGTTCAAAAGTCAAATCATGCTTCACCAACACCACTACCACTGCAACTCCAGTAGCAGATGTAAACATTGCCGCTGCCTACTCGGATGCGTCTCGTCGTTGACTCAAAAGAGCATAAAAGAAAAAGAATCTTTGCGGTGGTGAGATAATATTTCGAGCCAAACATTTCATTAGGGCACAAAACCAAAAACCGCGATTCGAGAAAATCGCTTGCAAAAAGTGGACAACTTGTTTCAATTCCTATTTAAAAAAGAAGCTTGACTGTTGGTATTTTTACTGATGATACGATAAAACACATCATTATCATCAACCTTGCTTAAATGCTTCTTAATTTTTGTTGATTTTCGCAATAAAACTCATAATTTAAGAAAATCTCGTTATTAGGCCCTTTTAACTTTCCGACTGTTGTTCATAATGGGCCCTTTCTAAATGCAATTTCGAAGAGAGCTGAAAGGGCACTAAAGCGCTGTCACCGGATTGTTGTTTTGAATGATGTTTACGGGCCCTTTTGTTTAGTTAGAAATAATGAGGAATTCAGTAGAAATTTTGATAATTGGTGAAGTTTTGTGATTGAATAGTGTAAATAAGGTACGTGAAACATAAAAATTCTTCAAAAGTGTACTGAACAGCAGCCGCGGGACCGTATTAAATATTGTTTTTTGACGAAGTTTTTCTCTGCAGAAATCCTTGGTGAAAAGTAAACCAAACTTTTTTTTGAGGTGAATTAGTGTTAAGAATGCATGAAAAGTTCACTTTATAACACAAAAAGTTCCTCAAGTACGAGAAACTAACGAAAAATAAAAGGGCACATTTGAACATTTTTGTTGGTTTGCAGTGAAAATGGTTATGTGCCCTTTTGTGTTTTTGATTTTTTCAATAGGAAATTGTTTGTTATCAATCTGATTCTTGGAGGGCATGTAGGGAGAGTACTAATGAATGGAATAGTGGAATAATCCCGAATGTTTACGTTTTGGTTTTGTGCCCTAATGAAATGTTTGGCTCGATTTTAACGTTGCAAATCGATTGTTTTTTAATTGGCCTAACAATCCCCGTTGATCCGTCAGGAATAATGGCACAAGCATTACGTGCCGCGGACATCCGTGGCTGCATCCACTGCTTTACGGCCTGTGGCAAACCTTTCGGTGCGGTTGGCCGAGGGTTGGCTGTCAGTTGTGGAGTTGGCATCAACAACTGTCGGGGACCGGATGCTGCGGCTTGGGAACATGCTGCGCAGAACTTGGCAGCTGTTGCGCCAAACTTTGCAAGCTTATGGCCGGTTGTGCCAAAGTACTGTTCGTGGCGGCCCTCATCCTGGTAGCGGCTTTCCTGGCGTTTGTGTTCTGGGACTCGACCGTGTCCGGGTTTGGCACGGTCCGGAACGATACGGTGGAGTTCTACGACAAGGCCCGTGAAGATCCGACCGTCAGTCAGGTGTTTAACAAAACGGAAGAATATTACGGTGCGGCACGGGACAAAATTACCGCGGTTGCAAATGCTCCGGAGGTGAAACGAGCTGGGAACAAGACGGTGGAGTTGTACGGGGTGGTCAAAGACCAGATCGTGGACACCTTTGATCAGATTCACCAGTCGGAGACGGTTCAGGGTGCCATAAACGGAACGGTTGGATTTTTCAGTTCGTTGAAAGATAAGCTGTTTGGGTAATTATTTAACGGAGCACATCAACGAGAGCTTTAGCACCAAGATTTTTGTTATAGACATTTTAGTATCTTCATAACTACGGGAACTATCGATATGATTTTTTATTCATTCCCTACTGTCTGTCTTTAAAATAATGTACAACAAAGTTTGACTATTTTTACAATCAATTTGTTGTAGGATTGTATCCGTAAGTTAGGCTATTTTGGTATAATGAGACAACTTCCCTGGTTGCTGTGCACCCTTAATTGGTAATTTAGTCCCATTTGGCAGAAGTTGAAAAAAATGTCCGGAATTCTCTGCAGACTTGACCCGTAACTTAAGGTCGAAATATCGAAAAGATGCCGAAAAAAAATAAATTTTCGCAGATCAGCGAATGAACAAACATTGAGCTAGAAAGATAGAATATATGATACTGATTGCAGCTGTTATTTGTAAGGTGAAGTAAAAAATAAATGTTCAAGCCAATAAACAAAAGATTATTTACATCTCATACGTACCATCCAAAATTATATTGCATCAAATAAAATATCTAAAAAAATACTTTATGCATTTTTCATTTTAAATTCAACAAAACGAAATTAAGAAAAACACTATTAAATTTTTTTTTCATTTTTGATATGTTTTAGGGGACATCAAATGCCAACTTTTCAGAAATTTCCAAATGTAAAATTGTCCGGGGAACACGATGATGATAAAATAAAACAAATAAAAATAAAAGGAATTGATCAAAAATGAATTTTAATATTTAATACGTTAAAATATAATATTCGTGGGCATTTAAGGATTAAAATTTTTTCTATCGAGTTCTTTGGACAATTTTCTATGAGATGCAACCTGTAGAAAGTCTTTTGCTCGAATAGTTGCAAAGTTATGACTAAAAAAAGTTTTTAAAAAAATCGTCAAAAAATAGGGCGGTACCAAAAATAGAGGGATGGTACAATCAGCACCAAACTTTGGATTTCTGTTAACTATCGATAGATGATCGTTCCCTCCAAGTTTGGTCCAAATCGGTGAAGGTCGAGTCCAAAAGTGTACTCAGTTGACCTGGAATGACCCATAACTGAGACTATTTTCAAAAAAGCTCCCTAAAAAAGCCTATAACTTGAAAACGGTGCACTTTATCAAAAATTCACTTAAGTACTTTTTGATTGCCAATTCGATTTTACATCGAAAAAAGAAGTTGGAAAATTTTCACGACCAATATTTCGATTATTTGAAAACAATCAGTATTGATTTACAAATTCATAACTCGGTGAGGGGCTTTTTGCACAATCTGGAAATTTTTGAAAAGTTTGCAATTGATGTCCCCTAAAAAATATCAGAAAAAAAGTATTTTTTTTAGCAATAAAAAGTGAAATTAAAAATCGCAATTTGCAATTCGCAATTTTCAGTGTAAGAACGGGCCTTGACCGATCTTATGCACCAGGTTCCCGACGAACACGCACTGCCCTTACACCTACATCTTACCCTTGCTCTGAGTCAGTACGAGCAACACGCTAGAACACGCTTTGAGTGTTCGTGCCAGGCATGCACACCTTCTTTTCCCGTTACGCATTTTAACTCGGCCGGGGGTGGTACATTGCGTAGGGTTTGATGTAAGTATAAGCGCCTATTAATTTTCATTAAAGCAAAAACTGTTATATTTTAAGTTTGAATTCAAAAACTAGTTGTTATTTTACTGTGTATTGTTTTCTCCTGAAATCTTTCCTAGTGTTGAGTCGTGCATACAATTTTTTGTCCTAAGCATGTTATAAAAGTTTACCAAAAGTACAATAGTAATATTTGTGTTAATCCTTTAACCATTCCATAAATTGAGTAAGTGCTCAAACCTCACTTGTTTGAAAAAAAGGGTGAAGATTGAAACGAGTATATATTTTATAAAAATTAAGAACCAATAGTAAGAGAATGATTAGCGTATTTTAAAGAATAAAAATTAGAAGCTGGATAAAGAAGATATAAAATTAGACAATAGTTAATAAATAGAGATAAAAAAAAACAGGCTTAGATTATAGTAATGATAATTTATAGGACAGATAAAGAATTATTCAAATAAATAAATTCGCAATAAAATCAAAAAAGATTAGGCAATAGACTTGATATTACTAGTACATTAAGGAAAAGTATATTTTTAAGGAAAAAAAAACAAAGTTTGTTACAGCAGTATCAATTGGTAAAAAAGAGTGGAAAAGTGTTGAGAGATAAGAGAATCAAAAGTTATTAAAATCAAAATAAAATGATATTAAATAGAAGAATCAGTGAAAACGTGGGAATCAGTAGGGCAAAATAAAAATAGGAGATAGGTAGTAGCTCAGAATGAAGAGAAGAGAAACCCTGTTGTGCGATGTTTCAGGTCCACAGCAGTTGACTCAACATACTGCGAATCAAAACAATACCGTCTACAATCACAAATTACTTCCCTTTCACACATTGTCGCGCCCCTTTCTTTCAGCCGTCTCGACTCTGACCCGCGGTGGTCAAAGGTTTACGATACGTTTCCACAGGCCACCAGCTAGGTCATCATGAGAAACCAAGCCAACGTGGAGATATATAAGAAAATAGGACACTTGCAAGGAACCAGAGCTATACTGTTCTGATCGAGATAATTCGGATGATCTAACAGAACTACGGATGTAGTTAGTTGAGCGAGTTGTGGCGCTATAACCACGGCAAATAGTGTCCAGGGCATTCGTGGAAATACAATGTCCCATCCCAGAGGGTCCCGGAGTACACAAACCTTCTTAGCATGGTGCTCCCAACGAATACAACCAAATCTCGGAGCGTATGGTGGTGTGTCCCCACGCTTCTTCCTCCCCTGTCGATTCAGAATTATGTTGTTGTTCGAACACTCAGTGCTCAAACTTAACCCAATTACGAGTCATCTCTGCGATACGGCTTTACGCAGTAGGCCTGGCCGGTTTAACGCTTGTGATTTTTCAAAGCATTTCGCACTACAAATGTTAATAAATGACAAGAAGAGTGCTAGGCGTCATCTAACCTAAGGCACTCTCCAGGATCCCTTCGAAAGATTGGCTGCGCTAGGGTCTGATTAGATTAGATTAGATTAGATTTAGATTAATTTTACGAGCAAAAATAATTAATTTAAAAAATCAAATTTAGCTATGCTTTCAGTAACATCGATGTTTAAAAGTCGCATTTGCAAATGGCGGCAGCTATCGCGTAGTCACAGAGTGGCGTCAACGATGCCAGATTATATTATGAGAGATCTGTATTTTCTTAAATATTAATCTGTATTTTATCTGTATCATGTCGAATTCAAAGCCATAGAAGACATTTTTAATTTTTTAACAGCGAGTTTAAGCTTTTTAATCTAATTTAAGTATAATTACTAAATTGTTGAAATTTTTAAATATGATCAATTTTTAAAAATCTGTATATACAGATTTTTGTGATTTTTGGGATCGAAAAATCTGTCAAATACAGATTTATCTGTATATCTGGCATAGCTGAGTGGCGTAGTGATCGTTCGTTTCTCTTTGACGATCAGTTTATGCTCGTTCTCAAATTTTGCTTTTGCAACACCACTACCACTGCAACTCCAGTAGCAGATGTAAACATTGCCGCTGCCTACTCGGATGCGTCTCGTCGTTGAGCATAAAAGAAAAAGAATCTTTGCGGTGAGTAAATAATAAATAATATAAAGTTGAAAATCGATTGATTTTTATTGGCCTATTAACCCCCGTTCATCCGGCAGCAATAATGGCACAAGCATTACGTGCCGCGGACATCCGTGGCTGCATCCACTGCTTTACGGCCTGCGGCAAACCTTTCGGTGCGGTTGGCCGAGGGCTGGCTGTCAGTTGTGGAGTTGGCATCAACAACTGTCGGGGGACCGGATGCTGCGGGTTGGGAACATGCTGCGCAGAGATGGGCAGATGCTGCGCCAACCTTTGCAAGCTTATGGCCGGTTGTGCCAAAGTACTGTTCGTGGCGGCCCTCATCCTGGTAGCGGCATTCCTGGCGTTTGTGTTCTGGGACTCGATCGTGTCCGGGTATGGCACGGTCCGGAACGGTACGGTGGAGTACTACGACAAGGCCCGTGAAGATCCGACCGTCGGTCAGGTGTTTAACAAAACGGAGGAATATTACGGTGCGGCACGGGACAAAATTACCGAGGTGGCAAATGCTCCGGAGGTGCAACGAGCTGGGAACAAGACGGTGGAGTTGTACGGTGCGGTCAAAGACCAGATCGTGGACACCTTCGACCAGATTCACCAGTCGGAGACGGTTCAGGGTGCCATAAACGGAACGGTTGGATTTTTCAGTTCGTTGAAAGATAAGCTTTTTGGGTAATTATTTAACGGAGCACATCAACCAGAGCTTTAGCACTAAGACTTTTGTTAAAGACATTTTAGTATCTTCATAACTACGGGAACTATCGATATGATTTTTTATTCATTCCCTACTGTCTGTCTTTAAAATAATGTACAACAAAGTTTGACTATTTTTACAATCAATTTGTTGTAGGATTGTATCCGTAAGTTAGGCTATTTTGGTATAATGAGACAACTTCCCTGGTTGCTGTGCACCCTTAATTGGTAATTTAGTCCAATTTGGCAGAACTTGAAAAAAATGCCCGGAACTCTTCACAGACTTGACCCGTAAATTAAGGTCGAAACATCGAAAAAAAAAGAAATTTTCGCAGATCAGCGAAAGAACAAACATTGAGCTAGAAAGATAGAATATATGATACTGATTGCAGCTGTTATTTGTAAGGTGAAGTAAAAAATAAATGTTCAAGCCAATAAACAAAAGATTATTTACATCTCATACGTACCATGCAAATTTATATTGCGTCAAATAAAATATCTAAAAAAAAAATTATGCATTTTTCATTTTAAATTCAACAAAACGAAATAAAAAAAACACTATTATATTTTTTTTCATTTTTGATATGTTTTAGGGGACATCAAATGCCAACTTTTCAGAAATTTCCAGGTTGTGCAAACATTTTTTGACCGAGTTATGAATTTTTGAATCAATACAATATTTTATAGAAAATTGTCCAAGGAATTCGATAAAAATAAAGTTTTAACCCTTAAATGCCCACTAATATTATATTTTAACGTTTTAAGTATTAAAATTCATTTTTGATCAATTCCTTTTATTTTTATTTGTTTTATTTTATCATCATCGTGTTCCCCGGACAATTTTACATAATAACCAATGTAGACCTCAAACTAAAATGAACCATTGGCGAGATACAGCGATTTTACTGAAAAAAGTTTGATTTTGCGCTGCACTCTGTCCTATGAATTCAATTCCGAAATAAGTTTCTCACATATAAAAACCGAACTATGCGGGAATCATCCTTTTTTGTTGAAAAGTACACCATGTACTTCCGAGTGCTGCGCAAAATCAAAAATTGTCCAGGTTTCTTGTTCGAGGGAATCGTATTGACACGCTACAATGTTTGAAGTGGAGATTTTCAAACATTTGGGTAGTTTTCGAGCAATTCCAACAAAAATATTAGAAAAATGATTTTTCGAGAGGTCATTTTTGGCCAAAAACGTACCCCAACTTTAGACAGCTGCCAAAATAACAGGATTTGTTCTAGGAACGAGATTTTTTCAGCGAAGTCATCTTAAGATGTCCCCTACACAACCCTTTCAACAGAATTCATTTTCATTGAGAAGAACCTGAGAAATGGTAAAATCCGTAAAAATCACTTTGACCCAATCTCACCCCCACTGACGGTACAGAAAGTATTTGATAAAAAAATGAAACTCGTCCTATGCTTGAAAGAATGAAAGCAAAAAATCCTTTTTAAAAATACCTCAAGAGACGTCAAGAAAAGTGTCTCAAAAAAAAAATCTTTTTGCAAATCATAGGGACTTAACAATAAATTTGACCAATATAAACAAAATTAAAATATCTAATAAATGAAATTTAACTTCAAAAATATAAGCTCAAAAAAAACAAAATCTAAAATTTTAATATGATTAAATGTTAGATTTCGAAATTGTAAAAATTCAAAATCTATGAATTTTAATACTGATTGTATTCCAAATTTCTCATTAAATTTTTATTCCGAAACAAATTGCATTTCCAATATTTGAAATATTTTTTTCTATTTAAGAATTTAAGAATTTAAGAATTTAAGAATTTAAGAATTTAAGAATTTAAGAATTTAAGAATTTAAGAATTTAAGAATTTAAGAATTTAAGAATTTAAGAATTTAAGAATTTAAGAATTTAAGAATTTAAGAATTTAAGAATTTAAGAATTTAAGAATTTAAGAATTTAAGAATTTAAGAATTTAAGAATTTAAGAATTTAAGAATTTAAGAATTTAAGAATTTAAGAATTTAAGAATTTAAGAATTTAAGAATTTAAGAATTTAAGAATTTAAGAATTTAAGAATTTAAGAATTTAAGAATTTAAGAATTTAGGAATTTAAGAATTTAAATTTTATTTGAGATTTCCATTTTCTTTTTCAAAATTGTTATAAATTGTAAATTTTTTTTATTTTTCAAATTTTTAATTTTGTTTTTTTCTAATTTTAAATTTTTCTTTAAATTTTTGATTTTTTAGTTTTTTGGAGTTTTGAATTTCAGATTTTTAAAATTCTGAATTTAGAAATTTCGGATTTTTTATATTACGATTTTAGAAATTAAAAAAAAATAATCTAGATTTTAAAAATTTAATTAAAAAAATTATTAAAAAAAGTTTGAATTTGAACTTTTTATTTTTTGCCAAGAATGTTTAAATTTAGAAAAAAAAATTCTATGGGTAAAACCCATCTAAAATTCAAAGGCAAATTGAATATATGCACCATAAAATAAAAAATAAATAAGGTTAAAAAACATTACTCAAAACTCAAAAGAAATTACATATTCAGAGCCGGATATATTAAGAAATGTGTTAAGTGTAGTAATAATTTTTAAGAATTCAAGAAATTCTCAACCATTTAAAAAATAATCTCTACATAATCTTCATCTTAATTTTTGACGGTTCGTATTAAGAAAATACAAACATTTTCAGAAAAAATGCACTCAATGAAAAAAAAAACTAATTCTCGTAATTCTTGATAATATTTGTCTTAATAACTTGAAAGTAATTCTATCTATGTATATATTTATTTATCAAAATTGCCATCCGCGCGAAATCCACGCCTGAGCAAAATTAGTCAGCAAATCCGCGCAAAAATCAACGCTATCCGCACGAAACGCGCCATCCGTAACAACCCTGGATTTACTAGATAATTGCTCCTCAGATTAAATTCCCTTTGGCTAGTTGTCGCACTTGCAGGGTGTGGCAAGAAAGCACGATCACATCGCAACTTTTTTTGGTATGAAGAGTGAAAACGCGGTTTTTTGTTAAATATCTCAGGATTTAAATCGAATTTTGGGGATCTGCAAAGGTCAGAAGGTGACAAAATGGCGTTCTTAACTAACTTTGACCCTAGATCGACATGCGACAAGATAGCACACGATCACGACGATTTTGAACATCTCAAATTGCAATTTATGTAAATTCACCACAAGTGATCTGCCATAAAAGTTTCGGCATTGTCCAGTTCCTCAACCATTGTTCAACCAGCACAATAGCCATCAATCTCTCATCTGAAGACGAGCAATCGAAAAGTGTGATTTCCAAGTAAAATAACGATCCTCGAGATAAAAATGGGTTCCACCCCTTCCCGGCGCCAGCAGCCCCACTCGCACCCACCGTTTCAGCCGCTGTCCTCGGACGAGGCCAGCGTCCGGGCGTCCCTGCTGGGCGGTTACCAGCGCATTGGCGACGGCCCCGTCGAACACCTGGCCCAGGAGGCGGCCAACGCCGGCCGTCGGGTTCGCTACACGGCCAAGGTGGCCGCCTGCTGCTACAACACCCGCACCGTGCTGGGCCAAATTTGCACCTGCCAGACGATCCTGGCCCTGGTCATGCTGATGATCGTGGCCACGGTGATGTGGTTCCACTGGGACCAGCTTGGGCCGGCTAGCAAGGCGGTGCATCGGATCGCGAGGACGACGACGACGACGATTAGCCCGCCAAAGGAGGTGGTCTTTGAGTGAGGTTTTGTGTGTTTGAGTGTTTGTGCGTTTGATTTTAAATTGTGACTAAATATTTATAAGGATTTCTTTTTCTAATTTTATATGTAACGGTTCTAACCAAATAAAAGCATGATCAAAATAACTGACTCCAAAATAATAATTGAAAGTTGTTGGAAGTACTCACATGACCATCTCCATCCAGGCAGGACGCGATCGGCTTCAACTCCGCCCGCACCAGCTCCCATCCAGCTCTGGCGTTCTGTCCGTCGCACATCAGAATCGATTCCCCGAGCACGTCCCGTCCCTTTCTCCCGGCTCGTCCAATCATCTGCCGGTAGGTCAACGCATTCATTGGCGCCCCTCCGAACATGGGCGTCCGGATGATGACTCTCCGCGCCGGTAGATTCACTCCGCTGCTCAGGGTGCTCGTGGCCACGATGACCCGCAACGTGCCCTCGCGGAAGCAACTCTCGATTATGTCCCGCTCGTCCGCGGTCAACCCGGCATGATGATACACACAGCCATATCCAGCCGTTTTCCCCAACACTGGATCCAGCCCGACCGGACAGTTCTTCAACCGGGCCAAGGCCTGTTCCATCTTTCCCTGGTCCATCTGCAGCCGCATCTTCTCCCCCAACTCCCCCTCCACCTTCAGCACCTTGTAGATAAATTGCGCCAAATGCAGCGCCAACTTCTCGCACCAATCCTTCGACGGACAAAACACAATCACCGAACAACCCTCCAGAATCGTCTCCAAACAGAGCTGCGCCACCTGGTCCTGATCGCGCCCCACTTCCCCAAACTCCCCCACCTCCAACTTCCGCAGCAGCTTCTTCTCCCGATCAAAGATACAATTGCCCATCTTGACCATCTCCCGCAGCTCGATCGGCCGAAAGTCCGTCCGGAACTGTTCCGCCCCCAGCCAATCCACCAACAAACCCATATTGGGCAACGTCGCCGACATCGCCACAATCTGTATCCTCGTCTCATCCGCCAACCGCTCCCCCACGAACCGGATCTTCGTCAGCAGCAGCTCCAGAATGTAGCCCCGGGCGGGATCCGAAATGAGATGCACCTCGTCGACGACGACCAGCCCCACCGAGGAGAGTTTTTGCTGCTCCAGCAGGCGGTTCACGATCGAGTTGGCCTTCTCGATGGTGCACACGGCCACGTCGACCGAGTCGAAGCCCCCCGGCGGAGTGTGACCGCCGAAGAAGCCCTCGACGCGGATGCCGGCAGGGGAGAGGATTTCCTGGAATTAAAAAATATAAATAATTAGTTTTAGGAGAATTTTGAAAATTTACAATTTTGAAATTTTAAAATTTTCAATTCTTGAATTTCATAATTTTTACAATTTTATACAAAGAATCTAAAAATCTTGGAATTGCAGTATTTTAGAATTTTAAATCTTTACAATTTATGAATTTTCAAATTTTAGAGTTTATAGTTTTAGAATTTTAATATTCCAGAATTTTTCAATTTTTGAGTTGTAATATTTTAGAGTACCTTTGTATAATTTTTTTCCAAAATTGTAAAATTTAAGAGGTTTAAAATCCTGGAATTTTGAATTTATAATTTTTAGAATTTATAATTTTTAGAATTTGAAAATATTAGAATTTGTAGTACTTTAGAATTGTATAATTGTAAAACATTACAATTGTATACCCTTACTATTCAAGAACTTAGGAGTTTATAAATTGCATATTTTTTTGGGAATTTTAATTTTAAATTTTGTATATTCAATATTTTTGGTATTTTGTAATTGAGAATATTAGAATTTTGTATTTTTTGAATTTGAAAATCAGTTTTTTTTTACAATTTTAGCATCTTAAAATATTTATAATTTTAAACTTTAAAAGTTTAAAAAAATGGAATTGAAGTATTTCAGAATTATTGGCTTGCAAAAAAATAAAAAAAGATTTTTCAATTTTAAAGTTTGAGTGTTTTAGAATGTTTGGCTATGAAGAATTTTAGAATTAAAAATTTTAAAAAAATAGTGTTTACATTTTTTGGCATCTAAGAATTTTATGATTTTAGATTAAGTTTTTATATTGCACACTTGTGTGTGTGTGTGTGTGTGTGTGTGTGTGTGTGTGTGTGTGTGTGTGTGTGTGTGTAACCAACCAAACGGGACCACGCGGTCGCTTCTTACAAATTGAGTTGTTTCCATGTATTTTTAGATCTACATTCTATACATGCAAATAACTCGCATAGGCATTTGGAAGGTGTTAGCTCTGCCGAGCTTCGGTGACCCATTTCTACGCTGGCTAGCCGAGCGCGAGGTCCCTCAGCTTTTATCGACAAGCCCCGCCCTGAAGAACGTTTGCACCAATCGGGTTCAAAAGTTATTTAGAACTTCCGAACCCTTGTCAAATGGACAAGGACCCAGCGCGTATATAGTTTGATAGTAACAGTATTCCTAATTCCAGGCATCGCTCACCAAGCCGTGATGGCCTAGTGGTTAGCATTTTTGCTTACCAATCCAAAGGACGGGGGATCGAACCCCGACTCGGGCGACTTTGATTTTTCGTTCATGTTCAGAGTTTCAAGATTAATATTTCCTATACTTTCTCGTTGGGAGCAGATGGGAATCGAACCCAGGACTATTCGCTTAGAAAGCGAACACCGTAACCAGTCAGCCACGGCCGCTCTAAGTTTTTATATTGCACACTTTGCACCAAATTCTACACCCTTGCAAATCATAACTGCACACCAAATATTTGCACACTTGAAATCCTACCCCTTCTCCCCCCCGCTCGCCTAGAGTGGTGCGTGTCTCGACTGAGCTTTGTTGCTTTCGAACACTTTAGAACAGTTTCGAACTAGGGTGTGTGTCTTAGACAGTTTTTTTTCTGCTGTAGTTTGAGGTGTGCACTTTTGTATAGAGCTTTCCACAAGTTGCACGATTGTCTAAAAATCGCTGCAATCTGCAATAATTTTAGAATAAAACGTTACTTAATCCACCAGTTGGTGGTTGCTGCCTTCCTCCTAAAAGCCTTGCAACCTACGAAAGCTTTGGCTAACGCTTACTTAGTAAAGACACTATACATCTGAGTGCTGCCCTCTATGATAAATTTGATGAACCATTAGAAACTGCAGTGTTTGTGTGCGTGCACTGAGCGGAAAGTTCCGACAGCTATCCGCCGGATCTTTCAAATTATGTAAATAATGACCCTTTTTTGTATCAACCAAAACAGTTTTTCGAACATAACTTTTAAAGTAATGCACCAAACGAGATGAAATTTAAAAAATACTTAAATAAACTGAAGATAAATCCAAAAACATAGATCCGGTCAAAATCGGTCGAGCCAGTTCCGAGAAAAGTGAGTGAGAAAAAAAATTCTACGTCCATCCACACGGACAGACATTTGCTCAGAATTTGATTCTGAGCCGATATGTATACGTTAAGGTTTATCTTGGAGGCTTATTTAAAAAGTTAATTTTTTGAGTGATTTATAGCTTTGCCTCAGTGAGGTGAGGAAGGCAAAAATCTCAATTTCTAAAGAGAATTTCAATTTTTGAAATCTAAGAATAAAAAAAAATCGGAATCATAGAATTAAGGAATTCGAGAATTTTTAGCGTCAAACTCAGAATTTGAGAATTGCAGCATTTTAGAATTAAAAATTTATTGTTTGGGTTAACTTTTAAGAACCTCAGAATTTTTAAATTTTAGAATCTAGAAAAATATAAATCAATAAAGTTTGAGAATTTTAGAATTAAAAAATAGTGTCTAAAAATCTCAGAATTTTATAATTAAACAACAAATATTAAAATTTCAGAAATGTAGGAATAATGAATTTTTAGAATCCCAAAGGAGAATGGGCAAATTTGTATGGGAACTGGTCCAAGGGTGTACACGAACGGGAGAAACTTTATTCGAAAGATCTCGCCGAGACATGGAAAGAAGTCTTCTGGACGAACTCTCTAAACCCCGGGGTTCAAAAGTTACAAGTTGTTGATGTTTGAGTATTTTGGGTTAAAATGTACAAAAAATCGTAGAACTTTTGAATTGATTTTTTAAACATTGGAATTTTTAAAATATATAATTTAGAAATTATGGAATTTCAGAATTTTCTGTAAATTCTGAATTTTTAATTCTAATATATCAGAATCTTCTTTTTAAATGTAAAATTTTCAGAATTCTGGAAATAAATAATTTTTAAATTCTATTATTTTAGATTCTTATAAATAATTCTGAATTTAAAATTTTTAGAATTTTGGAAATAAATAATTTTACAATTTGACAGTTTAGAAATTTATAACTTTAAAATTAAAAAAATTTAAAGCTTTTGGAATTTTAGAAATGAAAACTCTTAAAATGTTTGTTATTTTAAATTAAAGATTTTTTAAATTTATTATTTAGAAATTATGAAATTTCTGTTATTTTTATTTGAATTCAGAATTTCTAATAAAAAAATAAATAAATAAAGTATAAAAAAATAAATTACGAGCAATGGTTTGAACATTTTAATAAAAAAAGTTTCTTAAAATGCATTATACACATGTCCAGTTGTTTTGCAATCATCAGTTTCCAAAATATCTAAGTAGTGACGAGAATTTTATTTTTTGCGAAAAAAAAATTTGCGGTGCTGTACATCGGAATTTTATTTAAAAATTCAAAACTTTTTTAAACATGCCCAAACACGCTAAATATGATTATCAATGCATCAATTAGATTGTTTTCAGTTGATTAGGCTGCTATTTTCAGGAATTTTTTTAAAGTTTTAAGAAAAAAAAAATTACCCCCTATTTTTCCCCAATTTTGAACATAAACTTTGAAACGGCCTTAATGAATTTTAAAATTTTACAATTGTCGATATTTTAAATTTTATACCTTAAGAGTTTAGGAATTTAATTTTACAATTAAGAAATTTAAAACTTTGAAAACCCGTTATAAATTTAGGAATATAAAATTTTCAGAATTTTTAAATTTCAGTACCTTTAACTAAAAAAAATATATAAATTTAAAATTTGAGAGTTTCAGAATTTTACAATCTTAAAATTTCCAAATTTTCAAAATTATAGAATTTCAGAATTCCAATTTTACAGAATTTTTGAATTTTTGAAATTGATATTTTTAGAATTTTTGAATCAAATAATTTTTTAATTTGACAGTTTATGAATTTTAATCTTTTGAATTTTAAATATTGAAAGCTTAGCTTAAAACATTTGGAAAATAAGTATTGAAAATTTTTAAAATTTTAGTAGTTTCAAATTTCTAAATGTTTGATATTTTGTAATTTATAATTTAAAAAACAATCCTCACCTGCAAATAGTACATCTTCTCCCGGGCCACCGCCACAAACGGCAGTATCACCAACGCTTTCCGCTTCCTCTCCACAACCGTTTTCGCCACCAGAAACTCGCTGACGATCGTTTTCCCACCGGAAGTGGGCGCACTGTACACCAGGTTGGCACACTCCAAAATGACCCTCGCGTTCGCCAAGCAGTCCGCCTGCCACTGAAACAGCTCGGTGATTCCTTTCCGCGCGTAAGCCTTCGTGATCGCCTCCGGCAGTCCCCAGCTGGACACTTGGCGCAGGTTTTTCGAATCCGCCAGCGTCATTGGGGGCGCTGCCGGAAGGGGTTTGACGGGGAGTTGAGATCTTGGGGGGATTACGGTGTTGTTGAGGGTTGAATTTAGTGATGTGTTGGCGTTGGGTTGAGATTGCAGCGTTGCGAGGACTTCGAGCCTTGAGCGTTCCATTTCTTCTTGCAGGAATCTACTGCGCAACTGTTGCTGCTCGAGCGAAGCGTTCAGAACGGGAGATTGGGTGAAGGTGACGTTTTCGACTTGAAAGTTGTCGTATACATCGTCGTCTTGAACGACAAGCGGTTCATCGAGACCGGAATTGTCCAGCTCATTTTTATCCTTTGGAGGTTCCGGAACTGGTTCCGGTTTAGGTTCTGGCTTGGGTTCCGTGGGGTTCGGAACGCCTTCGGCTGTGAAAAAGCTCTCGAAAAAGTCTCCAAAATTGCTTCCGCCGGAAGGAGGCAGCTTCATCGTGCTTTGGCTGCGAGGTTGAGGGTCCATGGAGAAACCGCTGCCCTCAAACAGGTCCTCGAATTCGTCACTTTTCCGAGAGATTTTTGCCTGCGGGGACGCGGTGGTAAGGGAAGGCCTTCCAGAGAGTTTCTGAAACAAGGTAAAACCGTTACAAAAATAACAAATTCAAACTCTCTTTAACTCACCGGAACTTCAAAGTTGAAATCCGACTCCAGCAGTTTCGAAATGTTGATCTCCTTCGGTTCCTCCGCGAGAACCATCTCCCCCTTTTCCGTCCCCTCATCGAACCGAATGTCACTCCGGAACAGCTCAGAACATCCGTGCTCCATCATCAAGTTTATCTCATCCCTGCTCTCACTCCGAGCCTTCAACCCTCTACCCTTTGACCCCACCCCGTCCACCTTGACCCCCACCGAATCGGACTTGCTCCTCCTCAGTCCTTTCCGGGACCGACTCTGTGTCGCCAGCGTCCGCAACCGTTCGCGGACACTTTTCTGGCGCGTTTCGTTCCCAACCCGGCTGGAGTTCGTGGGCGATTCCTCGATGACCTCCATCGAATCGTCCGCTTTCGGACTAGGTTGCTTCACGGGAGTGTCCACCTGAAGACTGGCACGCCGGGTGGATCGGCGACGAACCGGCTGGCGGGAACCAACCGGAGTGGAGTCCCTCGAACCGGCCTGCTTCTCCAGCGAGGCAAACGTTTGGTCGCCCAGGTCGAGCGATTGGGAAAAGCCGGACATTTTTTGACTCACGAAACAATCACAAAACTATCCGGATTGAATTCGCGAAAACCGACGGAAACATTCGCGAGACTTTCGACGAACCGACGACGACCGTTACGATTTGCGATCACGTTCGAACATGCCGTTGTTTATGTTTGAATTTTGTTTTGTGGTTGAGATTCGTTTCGGCGGGCGCGCGCAGTTTCCCTTCAGGAACATCAGATGAGTACAATTTCGGGTAATTTGCCAAGTTTTTTTTTTATTTTTTAGCAAAAAAATATCTGGATTTTTTTTTTTAAGATTTTTGCATTTTGCATTTTTTTTTTAATACCCCTGACTCAAGGCGGTTTAAAAAAAAACCAAAAAGCAAAAACTGGAAATTTGATTTATCGGACCTTTTTTTTAAAAAAAAATCCAGATATGTTTATCAATTTGACTAAAAGTTGAAATAAGCTCAATAATATTGTGTTGCTTGATATTATACTTAGCTTCGAAAAACAAAGAGATAGCAAAATGTCCAAATTGCAAAACCTAAAATATAAATTGGCAGTGCGTGGCCGAATGGTTACGCTGTCCGCTTTGTAAGCGGATGATTCTGGGTTCGATTCCCATCTGCTGCAACCTTCCATCGGATGAGGAAGTAAAATGTCGGTCCCGGCCTTGGTTGTTAGGCCGTTAAGTCATTCCAGGTGTAGGAGTTGTCTCCATGCCATAAGTACAAACAACACACCAAACCCAGCCTACTCCGGTGGAATCGCTGGTGGCGGTTGGACTCACAATCCAAAGGTCGTCAGTTCAAACACTGGGGTGGAAGGTTCCTTAGAGTAGAAAGAGGTTTGGGTGCTCTCCCCATTCAAGCCTTCGGACTCCTAGGTTCGAGCAGAAACTTGCAATAGAGACCACAAAAGACCGGGGGGTCGTTAATGTGGATGGTTTGATTTTTGAAAATATAAATTAAAATGAAAATTAATTAAAGAAATCGACAGTAACATTTCAAAAGGCATCATGTACATTTTAACACTTTCTGGGTTATTGTATATTCTGAAAGTACTTCTAATAAGCTACCTCTCCACCAAAAATGAGCAAAAGTTACTTCAGTAAAGTCTGTTTAATCATGATTTTAAATAAAGTAACATAAACAAAATCTCGGTCATCAGCAGTCCCTGTTTATATAGCCCTGTCAACCTGTCAAACAAAAGGCTACATAAACCTCGTGACGAAAAAAAGCAACATGAAAATAGCGACATGTACATTCGGCGAAGAAAAACGAATCATAACAAGGCGCCCCCCTCAGTGACAGCAGGGTGATATCGACGTTGGTGATTTCAAAAGAAGTTATGTTTGTTTTTCTCAAATAAAATTACGGAAATAATGTTTTATTGAATATGGATGATCAAGTATCAACAAAAGCAACGTTTTTCATCGTTTGTTATCATTAGAACATCTTATTTTGCTTTTATATAAAAATGGTAATTGAAAATGGATGCTCAACATTCAAATGCGTTTTTCTCAAAACGCATGGTTTGTACATGATGCTTTTTGAAATGTTGGCATCGAAATATTAAAAAAAATCTGAGATAAGACAAATTCAAATTTTATTTAAATTTTGTGCATTCTATTCTTTAAAAGTTTCTCAAAATTTAGGAACCAATAAAAAATACAATCCAAACTAATTTTATTTAACTTTTTTTTAAATCGATTGTAGAATAATCTGGATTTTGGTATAGTAGATTTTCGGATATACGGATATTTTAACATACTTTATGGCAAAATCCAAAATATAAAAATACATATAAAAAATGTTCGTTCGTGATTCTATTATCCGAATAACCATTCAAACCGACGACACGACAAGACACTCGGAACCTGGATTTTTTGTTCGTAGGTTAAGATTTTGAAGTTTTAGAATGTTATAATTTCGTGTTTTATAACATTAAAATTTTAAAAATATTTGTATTATATATTTTTGAAATTATAGAATATATAAAATTTTGAATTTCAATATTTGAGATTTTAGGAGTGTCGATCTTTTAAAAAAAATTATAAATATTTATATAATTCTTTAATTAAAAAAAAATAAAATTCTTTAAAGCAAAAAACATGAGATTTTAAGAATTTCAAGTTTTTGAATTAAAAAAAAATATTTCCATAATTCTTAAAATAAAATTAAAATTCTAAAATTCATGAAGGCAAAAATAACATCTAAACTGGTCAAATTTTAAGAATTACGATTTTCTTAAATTGTAATATTCTATAATTCGCAAATTCTTCATATCATTTTTAAAATCTAAAATTCACAAAGTCAAAAACTACCAAATTTTAAAAGTCTACAAATCTTAAATATAAGAATTCCTGAATTCTAAACAAAACTAGGTTTTAGCATTAAGATGAAAAAAGTGTTTTAAAATGCATTTTACAGGCGTACAGTTGCTTTCCAAATATTAGTTTTGAAAATATCAAGGTACTGGCGGATTTTTTTTCGCAAAAAAAAAAATACTTTTCGTGGGACTGTACATTAGTATATTTTCATGAAAATTTAAAATGTTTTTAAAGGAGTTCAAACCAGAGCGGTGACATCTATATCTCACTACAAGCAGCTCAACCGCAGCCATCATCAGCTGTCAATTACGGCACCAGAACAAAAGATAGCTGCCATTTACGGCACCAAAACAAAGCCAGAACAAAAGAACAGCTGTTCATTACGAAACCAAAATAAAGCAACTGCGCACTGTAAAAAGTACAAAAACTGCTGGATTAAGATTGAAAGATACTGATTATTTTTTATGTAAAATTTTATCGCAATTTACGTTTAAAAAGTAGTATATATTTTTTTCAATATTCAAAATTAACTACCAAAGTTGGATAATTTCGAACACATCTGGTCGATAACCTTATTTAAAGTTGTACTTTTATCACATGAAACGTTTTACCGAGCGTTTTACTTAACTTCTGTGTAATTGGGTCCTAAAATGGAGCTTAGATTGCTGATATTATTGTTAACAGCGATAAAGCTTATTTTTCTGAGTACAATGACCCTTTGTACGAGCACAAAGAGTTTAAAATGGATTTTTAAATCAATTTTGAAAAATTAACCTCGCGGTCCTTCTTGACAGAAAAGCTCCTACTTGACAGCTCGTTCCAAGGGGACCATAGTTGATCCATCGGAAAAATGCTGTCTTGTCAAAAAAAAAAAAAATTGCATTAAAATGAAAAAAAGTGATCAGAAATGGGGTTTTATCGAGGGGCGGGACAGTAGTAAGAAATTAAATAATTTAATTAATTAACGGTAGGAATTAAATACATTAACGATTGTTTACGTTCAAAACAATGCCACCTCTTCTTACACTACATTGATTTGACAGTTTGACACCGCGCGTGTTTGTTGTTGTGTTTGGCGCAAAATTTGTGTCGTCGGAAAGCAGGTTGAGCAGGAAAGTGCCAGCGGTGCCAGCGCGGCACAGGCAAACCGGAAAAGTTGCGCAGCGCCATCCAAGGCGGTAGCAATGACGTTTTGGACGATATCGAAGCTGGTCCAGCCGGAAGATTTGTTGGAGAAGGCCATCGAGCGGCGCATTGAGACACACCTCGATGCTGCGTTTGTTGAAACAGATCCTCGATTCCAATTCTCCACCCACATATTTCCGCAAACATGGTCCAGTTGGTTTGGTCTGGCTTCGTCAGCCCTCCCGCCAAACAGCTGGGCATGTTGAATGCGGCCCACCAGCTTCGCCCCAGCCCCAGCTTCTGCGCCTGGGTCCTTGGCAATCGGCAAAGTGGCGCCGTTATTCCAGACACTCAAGAACTGGCCAACTTAACATGGCGGGATTATTATTGAAATAAATGAAACAACAAAGATGAGATATTTTATTTTCTTCTTTTCAATGCAATCTACCAAAAAGTACCACCTAACGTAGATGAAAGCCACTCCAAGTAGGTTACTCTGATGAAATTATAATGGACTGCTCCTGAATGCTTTTCCATGTGACCCATTCCCGAACTTGCCTCAGTCCAGCACCCTAGCTCTAGTGCACCGCAGAGCGGCGTTGTCATCACAGCGCTCGTAGTGCAGTTTACGGTTGCACAGAAGTTGCAATTTATTTCCCCCCGATGCTGATTTGTTGAAGGCATCGCTGTCGCAAGCCACCACCAGCTGCAACGAAATCTTGCTCTTGTCTAACGTCTGATTTCTATTCTTGAACTTGACCATAACACTCCGGCAATGCGCTTTCCAGGATCTTGTCATAGGTGAAACCGCACTTAACCATCTACTGGTTCAAGTGATCCACTCCGCCGGCTGCAACTTTTCCGTCAATGCACGTTTGGATCGTCCTCCTTAAAAAGCTCTTCAGCTCCACGTCGTCATTCATTTTTACACGAAACCAAAATAAGCTTGACAGCCGAGCGTGCGAAAGAGACACGAAGCAAACCAAAGTTTTCAAAGCAGGTGTGGCGCTGTCAAATCTCAAATGACATGAGGAATTTAATTCCTTAATGTATTAAATACCAAAAATTAATATATTAAGGGCTTTGTCACGCCCCTCGGGTTTTATCGTGTTTTTTACCGTTGTACATAAAAATTGACATAGGGCTTTAGTACCCGATTTGACTTTTACTATAGTATTTAAAAATGTATATTATAAAAATAAAGAAATTTAAATAAAAATAATATTGTTGTTTTAACTTTGCGCAGTTTCCGAGCAATATCAATCTAATCCCCCAAGATGGCTGCCTTTAGCATCCCCCTGGTTTAAACATTCTAAATATATAAACGCGGGAAAATGCATTTTAACTGGTTTTCAGTTGATTAAACTTTAATTTTCATAAAATTTTGAAGGGGGGGGGGGGGCGAGTTGGTGTCTGGTAAGCATTTGTAGAACTGATCAAAACACAAATTTATCTTCCAAGAGAGCGAAAATCGGTCCTTTTAAACGAAAGTTATAGCCAAAATACGACGAAAAAGACGTCATTTTGAAATGTGAATAACACGAAAAGGTGGTGGAGTTTGACCTCACTCTTGTAAGCATCTGAAAGCACACATTCTAGAGTACATTTCTGGATTTTTTTTGAAAAGGTCCAATAAACCAAATTTTCAGATTTTGCTTTTTGGGTGTTTTTCAATACCCCTGAATCAAGACGGTTTCAACAACACCCAAAAAGCAAAAACTGGAAATTTGGTTTATTGGATCTTTTAAAAAAAAACTCCAGATTTGCTGAAATTATCTTTTTGTTTAACTTATTTAATCTCAATTTCAAAATGAGCATTTTTAAATCATGTTTTGCTCATAATTTTTGATACAATTGGCCAAATTTCGTTTTCCAAGAACTAAAATTTTCATTTTGACAAGCTCTACAGTTGGCCCCAAATATGTACACAATGATCTAATACTTGTAAAACAAGAAACAATATGTTTTGCCTTCCGTGTCTTTTTTTAAAAAATATTTTTATTTACTTTTTTATTTTAATTTATCTTCATTATTTTAATCATGATACCACTGTTCGAAATCATTCTGAAGGGCGCTTGCCTGCTCCGTCACTTTTTGACGTTCCGTTTTTCCTCCTTTTCGCTTGCGAACAATAACAAAGAACTGGTCCTGTCAGACAGGTTTTTTGCGACTTTCCCGTGTGTCAGTCTACTTCGTCGGTTCGTCGCGTTCGGTCGCAGAAATTGATTTGCTGCCGCCCTTTTTGCGTGGTCCCGTTTATTTTCATTCAATAAATAAAAAATAAATTTATTATTATTTTTCTCTGACTCCGCGCCGCGACCGCACCGTTGTACGCGCGTGTGTTTGTTCTTGAAATTCTACTTGTGTGTGCTGCTGCTGCTCTCCTCCGCAAGTGAGGGAGAACACTTTGCTGGGCTGGGAAGAAAAGAAAAATTTCTTGAAGCGAAAAAAAAAATCTTCAAGTGAAAACAAGAGATTCCTGTTACTTCCACAATATTTACCTCATTTTTTTTGTTGTTTTTGAGGAAAAAAAAGTGCTTTAATTTGTGTTTTTTGATATTCGAAGTAGGCGAGCAACACCTTGGCTGAAGAAAAGCATACATAAATCGAACATCCCATAAAAGGTAAGAAAAGTGATGAGGTGAAAAAACCTTCGTAATTTACACTCTTCAAGAAAAAGATTGCAAAAAAGTCTTTGTGCTCAAAAGAGCTGTATTAGAAGATAGTTGTAAGTTGGTGTTTAAAGAGTTGTTTAAAAAAATATCATTTTTAATTATAACTGACAAATACGCATTTGGTACAAAAAATTTAATCATTGATCAAAAAATTTTAATCATTGAGATTTGTAAGATATGCTATTGACAGACTCGAAGAAGAGGTGTAAATGTCAAACTGGTTGAAAAGAAAAAGAACGAAACGGGATAAGCACAGTGGGCGTGTGAAGCTAGTTTTGGCTTGTAGAAACCCGAAATATTACCTAAATTTCATTGCGGTGACCAAACCCTTTTCCCTTGAAAATTAAACATTTTCAAATATTAAAATAAATCAAATAAGGCTGGTACAAATTTTAATTTAAAGTGTTGTCAATCGATTTAATTTTTTGATAATCAAACCATAAACAAAAAAGAAATGATTTTGGTATTTTTTTTTGTTTTACATACTTTTCAAGTTCTCTTAACCCCGCCAGTTGGGATTTTAAAATTCTAAATCATGTTTGGAGTTAGATTAAAGTTGAAATGTTGAAATTCTGGCTTGTTATTTTCAATTACTATTTTATTTTTATTTTATTTTTTTTTTTTTGCCCGGGGCCGACTTGGATCGAAACCAGGCCTACTGGGGTGAAGGGCAACCACGCTTACCACTACACCGACGAACCTGGTATAGAAAAATCACGAATTTTAAATAAAATCTGTTTATATTTTTTTGGTTTTAATATCAAAATAATTTTCTAAAGTCTCTCCAAACGAAAACCATTCAGTCCAGGGTGGCCACTCAAGTCGGGAAATCGGGAAAGTCGGGAAAAAGTCGGGAATTGGCCAAAATCCGCCAAAAATCGGGAATTTGTGATTTTTTGTTAAAAAGTCGGGAAAAGTCGGGAATTCTGAGCATACTTGTTTGAAAATTAATGTTTTAACTCTTGAATAATTTTTTAATATATTGTACAATTCTCAAATTGAATTTACTTAATTCTGCTTTAATAACTTTCTTTAAATTTAAGGTTCTTTTTACTATTTCAATATATTTGAGTATGGAAAAGCTGTTTAGGACATTCAAAATCTTAGTTAATATTGGAGTCTTTGACACAGATCTTCATAATATTTTTCATGAATCATATGATCTCTATAAATTTTTGTTTATCATACAAGAGGTAAAGTTGATGAAAAACTAATATAAATATAGAGCCTAATGGCCAGCTTAGAGTTATGATTCTATTTCATTTTGTAACATAGATTGAATATTTGAAAACAGATTCCAACTTGAGTTTGGCAATGGTTTTTTGGTAAATATTTTTAATTGTTTTATTAAATTCTTTAAGTAATTAAAATATGTTTTTTTTAATGTTAAATTACTACTATACATAAAGCTTGATTTTCAGTTTTCGGAAAACTTAAATATCAAATAAAATCCAAAATTTAAAAACTTTTTTACGTTTCGAAAACATAAAGAAAATTTTGAAATAGAAAAAAATAATCCAAGAAATTTAGAGTTATTGCAAAACTGTTTAAATAATTGTCTCTTCAAACATTTTGCTTAAAATAAGTGGTAAAACTTAAATCATATCTAACTGAATGTTCATTGAAAAAAAAACAGTTAAATACTGACCACTAGATAAATTAACATTGATTAAAAAAACAATATCAAAAATTATAAAATTAAAAAGGGAACCAGGCTATTTTTTTGATGAATTTCTTGACATTTTTCAAAATTCTTTGAATAAATAAATTCAGCAATTATGTTTTAATCATTCTTTGATTTAAAATGATGATGAAGTTTAAAAAAAAATAGGAACAAAATTTTAAGTTCAGTTATCTTTAACTTTTTGTCATTTCCAGTTGAAACGAAGTATCAAAATTATACTTTTGCCAATTTAAAAAATAACATGAATGTTATATGTATTGTTGAACTTTCGATAATTTTTTCAAAGACTAATTGTTTGTGTTTCTACTCTAAATCATAATAATGAAGTTCCATTTGTGTAGTTTTTTTCAATTGTTGTTAGTTTCTGTATTTACAAAAAAATGTTTTAATATATTTGGATTATTTTTAAATTCATTTATTATTTTTTTCGGTGGTTAATATTGACTTTTCTTATAGAAAGTTTTTTGTTTGAAATCATTCTTTAGATAAGAAATGCGTATTATTTGAGCATTCTGGAAAGTCTGGAAAAAGTCGGGAATTTGTAAATGGGATTTGAGTGGTCACCCTGTTCATTGAATCATTCTTAATTCACCAAAAGTAGACTTTTAATATTTGATTTTTTTCGAATAACTTTTTGTTTTACAACAGTTTTTTTTTTATAAAAACAAAAAAAAACATTTTAAAATACTTTAAAAATGCAATTTTTAAAAACAAGTATTACATTTTAAAATTTAATAAACAAACTCAATTTCTATTTTAAATTTTCAAATCATTTTGAATTTTTACTCACATTATACAATGCAACTTACTCATCGTTATTTTACTAATTACATTACATTACAAGTAAAAACCAGCATTTCGATAGAGATATTTTATGATCAATATCTTCAAAAAAGAGACATTATATAACAACACAGCCCTTTCCAATGAGCCATCTGGTCATCCTATCTAAAGTTATGGCCGCATGAGTGACACTTATGTACTTTTTTGAAGCTGGGTCTTAAGGAGGTATTAGACTACGACGATCAAACAAACTCGCACTTTTTCGAGTTTGACAGTTTTCCAAACCCGCAAACAGAGCGAAATGTATGCAGACTGGCGTTTCTGCAAACAAATGCAAGTAAACTGACAAACAGTCAAAAAGTGTCGTTTGCCATAGTCTAATACTTCCTTCTGTAAACTTGATGAAAATGACGTCCGGATCTGTCTTGTGACACATCATCAGATAGGTAATTGAAATGCCTTTCAAAAGTTATGGCCACTTAAGTGACTTAGGGTAATCGATCCTATCACTCAAACGAAGGTAATTGAAAGACGACACATCTTTGGAATGATTTCAGGTCCATTGACTCTTAAATCTCAACTAGATTGATTGTAATTAGGTTCTTCAATGTTATGCTAATAAAATCGATTTTGACTAAAGTCTGGAAGATTGTAAGAAAGGTAGTTTTTGCAAGAAAACCTTTCATGTTATATATTTTTAGAAAGGTAATTAAAAGACCTTTTCAACGAGCTCGGAACATTAAAGATCTGTTAACTTCAATTTATGATCACTTAAGTGTTATTTAAACACTTTTTTTAAGGGGACCATCCATAAACCACGTGGACACTTTTTTTGGGAATCTGTTATCCCCCCCCTTCGTGGACAATTGTCCATACAAAAAAAATCTTTTTTGTATGGATCGTGGACAATCGCCATTCCCTCCCCCCCCCCCCCCCCCTTAAGTGTCCACGTGGTTTATGGATGGTCCCAAGGCCGGATCTCAGATATTTTGGTAAGAAATCCAAGCGTGAATGAGTAAGAAATAGTTTCTAGGAACACCAAATCTCAATAATTTTGAATTATTTACTTATTTTTCCATCGATTCTTTACAGAGGGTATATGACCATATTTTGGACCTAGTACCTATTTTGGACCTATTTTTATTAATCGAGGTAGTTTAGGCTTTTAAAGTACGAATTCACTGAATCCAACCAACAGAAAGTGTAGGCAGGATAGTTTTGTATCTTACCTCTTTCAAAAATGTTAACATTTTTGGTTATTTCCGCTTTTTCAGCCACTTTTTCCAACGCCATTCGAATTTCCTTTCATTTTCCTAGCACATCGATTAGGTCCAAAAATTCCGGCCTCGTTGCTTATCAGATTAGGCTCGCGACACCTTGATGATTTTTTCTGTTTTGCACTGACACCAAGCAATTTCGTGCGGTTTCCAAGCAATGTAACTGTTGTTTATTTAATTCTTTCTTGTTTTCCGTCACTAAACCATTGAAATAACTATTCTATTATCGAAAAAAACTCATTTCAAAATATTTTTTCAAATCAGCCGCGTTGGATCAGTTTTTGGAGCTACTTTGCCGTCGGTTCAAGGCTATCACCAACACATGTATAACAAGGTGTTGCCAGTTTTGTTTATCAATTTATTTCGATATTTCATTGAAATTGATTGAAATTTTTTAATTTAATATTTTGAATTGAATTTCTTAATTGTAATTATTTGAATGAAATCTAAGCTTTAAAAAGCAAATGATTAACAGAAACAATGAAAATATGTTTTTGAAACGATAAAAATGCAAATTGATGCTAGAGATTTAGATGATTGTTAGGACCGATTGCAAAGTATCCCAAAATTTAAACTGATGTTGATTTATTTTTATATTAACATCATTATCACCAATTTAGCCGCATACATTTTTAATTTTTGCTTCAAAAAATGCAAACTGGCTACCCTGTTGGAATTGAAGGGGAAACGATTGAAAAACCTAAAGGGTCTAGTTCATTAAATCGTCAGCACCGTGACAGGAGCTGTCAACATCGCTTACGAGTGGTTTATGAAAAAGTCGTATGAAATAAATTAAAAAAATCTTGAGTTAGTTTTAAAAGATCCTAAGCGCTAGTTGTAAACAAATTAATTTTTCAATTAGTTCTCGATCAATTTACGAATTATAAATAAAAAATAAACTTTTTGTCAAGCAACTGTAAAGTTTAACATGACAGATGAGAATGTTTCACACCAAGTTACAAGCTATAATCTCCCTTTAAAATTTCTTGATTGTTTAATAATATTTGAACATAAGCTCTGCGTAAAATTTAGAACCTTTTTTCATTGTAATTTGTTATGTATCTGTGTCATTCATTTAATTTTAAGTTAAGGGTTTTTTTATTGCGAGTAATAACGGGTTGTCTTTTATCTTCTAATGCTTGAACAATTAGGTCGTAAGAATATGCAAATTGTAAATAGGACAGAGACCTCCTAAAGATGCGTGAGTTTCCATTCAATATGATTAAAACACGTTTTCAAATTCAAATCCATTGCTTCATCATAATTGTTTAATTTCTGAAATAAATATTTTCCAAATTATAATCGTGGATAGGCCCTTTGGTTTATCAAACCGAGTTTTTGTAAGTGTGCGTGTTGCCGCCACATGCCGCAATTCGAGTTGTCAAAATTTCAACCAATCAGAGTGTGGGTCCAAAATAGGTTCAGCGATGTCTCCAAAATACATTCAATAAGTCCAAAAAGCATCCAAAAAATGTTTTACTTGAAATGCTTATTACAATGGAATGGTTAAATTATTTTAAATTTTCAATAGTACACTTTGTTAAGCATAAATTAAGGCACAAAACAATCCTGAATCGAGCCAAATTAGTTTGACCGTTCCTGAGAACTATGCGAAATATGTTGACGCTTTTCATAGTAGGTCCAAAATAAGGCCATATACCCGATTTTTCCTATTTTTTTTTTATTTTTGGAAAATTTTAATGGAAAATTTTATATTTTAGAACTCATTCCAGATACGTATGCCACATAGATTGCAGTGAAATTTTCCGCCCATAAATCGCGTCAATTTTAAGCGCACTTCAATTAATTGAAACCACGACGACGCTGAGAATAAGGTGTAGGCCGGGGCCATCGATTGATGCAGCAGGGGGGCAGGCCTTAGTCGGTGGTGTATACGATGCAGTGTATTCTCACTCGATCAACTTTTCATCACATCAACTGGCTGGCTTGAGATTGACGACTTGCATTGACGGTCGCGATTAATATATGCAGAATGTATAGAACAAAAATGACGCGACGACCTTTGCAAGTGTGTGTGTGTGTGTTTGAACGACCTTCGAGATGATTGAGACGTTTTTTTTGTTATGCAGGGTTGTTACGGACGGCGCGGATCGCGCGGATGGCGCGTTTCGCGCGGATAGCGCGGATTTGGCGCGGATTTGCTGACTATTTTTGCTCAGGCGCGGATTTCGCGCGGATGGCAATTTTGATAAATAAATAGATAAAAAGATAGAATCACTTTCAAGTTATTAAGAAAAATATTATCAAGAATAACGAGAATTTGTTTTTTTCCATTTAGTGCAATTTCAATTTCTCATTAATAGATTTTTTTTTCTGAAAATGTTTGTTTGTATTTTCTTAATACGAACCGTCGAAAAATTAAGATGAAGATTATGTAGAGATTATTTATCAAATGTATGGTTGAAAATTTCTTAAATAAAATTATTACTACACTTATCTCATTTCTTAATATATCCGGCTCTGAATATGTTATTTCTTACGAGTTTTGAGAATTCAAATTTCAAATTCGATTTTTTTTATATTTTGATAGTTTTTTTTAATCAAAATTTACAAAATTCAGATTAAAATTTTTTCGAATTTCTAAAATCGTAATTTAAAAAATCCGAAATTTCTAAAATTCAAAATTTTGAAAATCTGAATTCAAAACGACAAAAAAATAAAAAATCCAAAATTCAAAATTTTAGGGAAAAATTCATAATTTAAAAAATCAAAATTAAAAAAAATCAAAATTAAAAAAAAATCAAAACTGAAAACTAAAAAATATTAAATTAATAACAATTTTGCAAAAAAAAAACGGAAATCAAAATAATCTCAAATAAAATTTCAATTCTTAGATTCTTAAATTCCTTAATTTTTAAATTTTTAAATTCTTAGATTCTTAAATTCTTAAATTCTTAAATTCTTAAATTCTTAAATTCTTAAATTCTTAAATTCTTAAATTCTTAAATTCTTAAATTCTTAAATTCTTAAATTCCTTAATTCTTAAATTCTTAAATTCTTAAATTCTTAAATTCTTAAATTCTTAAATTCTTAAATTCTTAAATTCTTAAATTCTTAAATTCCTAAATTCTTAAATTCCTAAATTCTTAAATTCTTAAATTCTTAAATTCTTAAATTCTTAAATTCTTAAATTCTTAATTTCTTAAATTCTTAAATTCTTAAATTCTTAAATTCTTAAATTCTTAAATTCTTAAATTCTTAAATTCTTAAATTCTTAAATTCTTAAATTCTTAAATTCTTCATTCTTCGGAATGAAATTTTAGTGAGGATTTTGGAATACAATCTGTATTAAAATTCATAGATTTTGAATTTTTAGAATTTTGAAATTTAAAATTTAATCATATTAAATTTATAGATTTGGGGTTTTTGAGCTTATATTTTTGAAGTTAAATTTCATTTATTAGATTTTTCAATTTTGTTTATATTGGTTTATAATTTTCTATTTTGTTTATTTTGGTCAAAGTTATTGAAGTGTCCCTCTGGTTTGCAAAATGATTTTTTTTGTGACACTTGTCTTGATGTCTTTTGAGGTTTTTTTTAAAAGGATTTTTTGCTTACATTCTTTCAAACATAAAACGAGTTTCATTTTTTTATCAAATACTTTCTGTATTAGTTTTTTTCTTTGCAAATAACATTTCTTGAATGTTGATCGCGATTTTTTTTATATGGCGCGGATTTTGTGCGGATTGAGGTTTCGGTCGGCGCGGATTTGGCGCGGATTTTTTTTCGACTTTCCCGTAACAACCCTGGTTATGATTGAGACCAGTTTTTCCTTTTTTTATTTTAAGTTGAAAAGTTTTCTTGATTTAACTTCAAACATTGAAACCATTTGATTCACCTGGAATTTTTTTTTCTTTTGCAAAATAAACCGTTAGCAACTCACCACAATTGAGTCATTCCTTCTTATCGCGTCAGTGTGCTAAGAAAGCAAACATCAAGGTCTGAGGCCGATTCCCGATAAGAGTTCCTCCGACACACTTTCAACAAGCAAATCCGTCATGCATGCCAAATAGATTCAACCAAGTCCGGTCGTTATTCCGGGTTTGAATATTGATCAGCTCTGGCTGCTGCTGCTGCTGTTGCGACCCACAATCTGGTCGTTGCTCCAAATTCAAGCGAAAAGTTGGAGCAAATCCAAAATTTGCACCTTTTTAGTGAAAATGTCAAACTGAGAGAAAAAGAAACCGTCTGCGCCTTTCAAATTCAAAGCCATCCAATGAAGAAGAAAAAAAGCCCCGGAAAACCACAAATTTGGTCAGCCAAGTTCGATTTCCGTGGGATTTTGCTTCTTGGCCCCAAGATTATACCCCTCGAAAGACACACGTACGCGGCGAACGGTGTGGTCAGTCGCCCCCACGATTGTTTGCTTCCAAAATTGTTATTTTTGAACGAGTTTTTTTTTCCTCTGTTGACTTCTTTCTTCTCACATGGCTACGTTCTTTTTGATTTGCCTTGTGCAAATAAAACACGCGCAAATGTATTCGCATTTGTGCACTTCGAGCGAAAGGCACCTTGGGAAATGGAAAGAATGATTGTTTTGGTGGATTCAAGAGAAATCACGTGATAGTCCATTGATTTTTAGTTAATCTTGAACAATGTTTCAATCAAACAAGTTAAGCGACCACCACCATTGAAAATTTTGTATTTTTTTTTTTTTTTTTTTGCGAGAAATTGTCATAATTCTGAATACAGTAGAGCCTCAAATTTCGAATAAAGTCCTGTACTGCCCCTGATCGCATAAATGTCCCTTATGCATTTTCATCGATTTCGAGTTATTGATGCAGTTTTGTTCAAAATCGTGTGCTCTTTCAAAAGAGCCTATAACATTCAGCACTTTATTCTAGAAATCAAGAGGAAATCCAGTGTTTTCGCGAAAATTTAACACGTAGCCTTATGTATGGGACAAACTTCAAATGCGTTTTTCTCAGCTTGCTGTTTTTGCATATGGGACATTTATGCGAACATGGGCAGTGTAGAAATGTTGCACGAAGCAAACAAGACCAAAACTAAACTTATTGATCTATTTTTTTATTTTTTTATGTCAAGAAATTCAAATAATTTAAGAAATTAAAAAATACACAAAATTTAAGGAAAGAAAAATTTAAAATCTATCTCGAGATATCGAAATTTAAGAAATTTAAGAAATTTAAGAAATTTAAGAAATTTAAGAAATTTAAGAAATTTAAGAAATTTAAGAAATTTAAGAAATTTAAGAAATTTAAGAAATTTAAGAAATTTAAGAAATTTAAGAAATTTAAGAAATTTAAGAAATTTAAGAAATTTAAGAAATTTAAGAAATTTAAGAAATTTAAGAAATTTAAGAAATTTAAGAAATTTAAGAAATTTAAGAAATTTAAGAAATTTAAGAAATTTAAGAAATTTAAGAAATTTAAGAAATTTAAGAAATTTAAGAAATTTAAGAAATTTAAGAAATTTAAGAAATTTAAGAAATTTAAGAAATTTAAGCAATTTAAGAAATTTAAGAAATTAAGAAATTTAAAATAATTAGGAAATTTAAAAAATTTAAGAAATTTAAAAAGTTTAAGAAATTTAAGAAATTTAAGAAGTTTAAGAAGTTTAAGAAATTTAAGAAATTTAAGAAATTTAAGAAATTTAAGAAATTTAAGAAATTTAAGAAATTTAAGAAATTTAAGAAATTTAAGAAATTTAAGAAATTTAAGAAATTTAAGAAATTTAAGAAATTTAAGAAATTTAAGAAATTTAAGAAATTTAAGAAATTTAAGAAATTTAAGAAATTTAAGAAATTTAAGAAATTTAAGAAATTTAAGAAATTTAAGAAATTTAAGAAATTTAAGAAATTTAAGAAATTTAAGAAATTTAAGAAATTTAAGAAATTTAAGAAATTTAAGAAATTTAAGAAATTTAAGAAATTTAAGAAATTTAAGAAATTTAAGAAATTTAAAACATTTAAGAAATTTAAAATAATTAGGAAATTTAAAAAATTTAAGAAATTTAAAAAGTTTAAGAAATTTAAGAAATTTAAGAAGTTTAAGAAGTTTAAGAAATTTAAGAAATTTAAGAAATTTAAGAAATTTAAGAAATTTAAGAAATTTAAGAAATTTAAGAAATTTAAGAAATTTAAGAAATTTAAGAAATTTAAGAAATTTAAGAAATTTAAGAAATTTAAGAAATTTAAGAAATTTAAGAAATTTAAGAAATTTAAAATAATTAGGAAATTTAAAAAAATTAAGAAATTTAAAAAGTTTAAGAAATTT
The DNA here is from genome assembly GCF_016801865.2 of Culex pipiens pallens. Lineage (NCBI taxonomy): Eukaryota > Metazoa > Arthropoda > Insecta > Diptera > Culicidae > Culex > Culex pipiens. The sequence goes on from NC_068939.1 coordinate 31,189,954, forward strand.
AAGAAATTTAAAAAATTTAAGCAATTTAAGAAATTTAAGAAATTTAGGAAATTTAAGAAATTTAAGAAATTTAAGAAATTTAAGAAATTAAAAAATTTAAAATAATTAGGAAATTTAAAAAATTTAAGAAATTTAAAAAGTTTAAGAAATTTAAGAAATTTAAGAAATTTAAGAAATTTAAGAAATTTAAGAAATTTAAGAAATTTAAGAAATTTAAGAAATTTAAGAAATTTAAGAAATTTAAAAAATTTAAGAAATTTAAGAAATTTAAGAAATTTAAAAATTTAAGAAATTTAAAATAATTAGGAAATTTAAAAAAATTAAGAAATTTAAAAAGTTTAAGAAATTTAAGAAATTTAAGAAGTTTAAGAAATTTAAGAAATTTAAGAAATTTAAGAAATTTAAGAAATTTAAGAAATTTAAGAAATTTAAGAAATTTAAGAAATTTAAGAAATTTAAGAAATTTAAGAAATTTAAGAAATTTAAGAAATTTAAGAAATTTAAGAAATTTAAGAAATTTAAGAAATTTAAGAAAATTAAAAAATTTAAGAAATTTAAGAAATTTAAGAAATTTAAGAAATTTAAGAAATTTAAGAAATTTAAGAAAATTAAGAAAATTAAGAAAAATTTAGGAAAATCAAAAAAATTATGAAATAAAAAAAATATTTTTGTAGATAATTCTAGAAAAATTTAAGAAATTTTAAAATAAAAAAATTGAAAAATCAAGTAAATTAAAAGATATAACACATTTTTTTTAAATACATATTGTTTCACATTTTGAAAAACATTCAGGTTTGAAGAATTTGTATCTTCCTAGATTCATTGTTCCTAGAAACTAGACAACTTTGTACCTTTTCTGGACAATCAACATTAACCACAAAACCGACGACGATCAATTTCGAGATCCCCATAACTTAGTTTACTCCAACAGAAGCAAGTATAACCGCACAAGTGGATGCTGCCTCATCATCATCATCGTCATCGCTTAAAAGTGATGAATAATGAACATCAACACACTTACTTGACTTGACTTTTATTACCTCCGCCGTCGCCGTCACTGTCCAAGAAGCGATGCACTCAAACAACGACGGCGACTCCCTTCCCAAGAAGAATGACAATATGCAAATAGCTGAGATTGCACCGGCTTACTTCAAGTGTCCAATGACGACGACGACGTTGTTTGATCTGCAACGAAGATCGAGGTCAGTCGCAGTAGGCTCGCTCCCGGGAAGCCCGTCAAAACGTTTCTTGATCGTCGTCATCGAAGCTCGAGGCCTGCTATGGTGGTTACCCTTTTTGCAAAAAGTATTGTCACTTCGCCCACAAATTGGTTCGCCGCGGCGATGACGACGCCGACGACCATTCCGTGTTCAGCGGAATTTCTTCGTCTGTTTGCTCTCCTTTAACGCCGCAGTCCACAGGCGCGCGTGGTTGTGTGCGAGTATCAACAAACAATCCGGTGTATCGACTTCACACCTTACACGGCTCGCGGCAAATCCAGCGATGACGGCATCGATCGACTTCCTGCCAGATTGTTGGCATTCCGCAGTTTGAGCTCAGCAGCTGAAATCGTTACAATTAGTTACCTTTCTTCCGATGATCTTGACTGCGATCTTGACCGCGACGAGGACGTCCCGCGCAAAAAATAAAGAAACAAAACACTCAAATATCATCGCCCCAGATTTTAAATCATCCGTCATTACCATCTCATTTTCAAACGCGATGAAAGCGCCATCTGTCCAACTCCCGCGACTGTACAAGCGGACTTGCGTTGAGAAGGTCCCGATCGAAGTCACCTACGCACCGATGACGCCACCATTTATTATCACCTCGCGCGCAACTTCCTCGAAACCTTAGAACGGCCGTTGGAGATCCAACGTGTTGCCAGCCAACAATTGGCTTGTTTGTATTCTTGACACTGAACTTACGCCTCCGCCCCCGCCCCCGGCAACGTAGTAGGCCGAGGCGAAACCGTTGAGATTTTGTGTTTTTATTCATCGAGAGTTTTTCTATTCTTGGCCATTTTTGCTGTTTTGTTTTGCTGAAGCGAAGATTGTTCGACCCGTGCGTCTGAACTTGAATAACCTACCTACCTACCTGACAGTCTGTTTTCTGGGACCAAATCTATCAAAAATTTCCTCCAAAAGATACAGATTTTCGAATATTTTTTGAACCTTGTTTGGGTAAACCAATGACACACAAATTTCTTATTTGGTTATCGGGAAGGCTCCTACAAAGTTTGAGCCAAATACGAATAATAAAAATGCATGAAATCGGCCGATTTCGTAGAGTTGCTCTCTAGCAAACCTGTTTTAAATGAATATTTCAATAATGAGAAAAAAATTTAAACAGATTTGAATAGGTATATTTCTAAAGTTTGAAATGTATTTAATATGTGGAAATTAGTTAGGTTGAAATGGCTGTTTAGAAATCTACCAATAGTAAAATACATATTAAAACATGTTGATCATATTGATTCCAATGTCAAAAATAAATAACGTATATTTCCTTATCTTTCGTTCATGGTTACCCGCGACAGACACGGACGACGAAACAAAGAGAAACGCAAAAAGTAAATTTTTCAAAACTTTTTTTTCGTAAAATCGCAATAACTCGTGATGGTAATAAGCAAACCCCTTATGTATATATATCAAAAAAATTGTAATTGTCTGCTCTATAACTCTGTACAACATTGTTACACTCTAAAAAATAACCCTGCAAAGTTAGACAAACACGAAATTTTAAAATGAAAAAAAAAAAATGGTTCTAAATGAACAATAACCATAGATTCGAAAAGAACATTAAAGTTCCAAAAAATTTTACAGTCGGGTAACGGAAAATGGGAGAATTTTTAAAACTTTTTTAGTGTTTTTTTCGATGAAAAATACTTTTTTTCGGAATTCTGAGTACGCCATCAAAAGTCCCTTTGACACCAAATTTCTATCTCATACCGTTTCAGGCTGCAAATTATTGAAAAACACCTCTTTTTTCGCATGTTCAAAAATGGAAGAGGTCGTACCGCCCCTCCGTCACGAGATATCAAAAAATGGACCTCGGATTCATGATCAAGGACAAAAGTTACCCCTAAGGACAAAGTTTCACGCAAATCAAAGAGAGGTCGGGGCAACTTTTTCCGATTTTGTGTGAATTGGTAGAGAATTACCCACATCTATTAGGGTAGAGTAGTCATCAATGAGACACGGGGAACAATGATAAAATGGCTCTCACAAGTCGTAGTTTTAACCAATCAGGCTCATATTTGGGGGAAAGGTGTGTCTACTGGATACACGTCTGCCATATAAGTGACTTCGGTTATGGACGCTCCCTTGAAAAGTAATTCATAAATGTTTGATTCTGGAGTGTAAAAGTAAATCATGGACAAAAAATACTTTTTCGCTCGTAGGCTGCCATTTACACCAAAACTAATATTTCTTCAAATGTCTTTCGACGTTCCATAGGGATTAAGTTGGGCTACAATGTCCTTTCATTAGATTTGGCCAAAATTTAGAATACACCCAGAATCCAGGACTGTCTCATTGTTCCCCACTCTTTTCAGCCCTTGGGTAACAATGAGACACTTTGATTTTTCTTCAATAAACTTTTCAAAATCGATGGAAATCTTTCAAAACATGAATTAAAAGTGATTTTTGGCATATTTATAGATTTTAAACTTCATTTAACCAAAAATACAAAGTTATTTGGTATTAATATATGGATTTTACAAAATTAAAATACTTTTTAGTGAAACTTTTGTTATTTAAAGTTTCATGTTGACAAAATTGCTCTTAAATGTTCAAGGCAAGTCACCTGCAATGGAACAATACAAAAACATGATGTTTTGCTAGAAAAATGTTGATTTTCGTAGAGTGTCTCATTGTTCCTGCCAAGTGCGTCTACAATGAGACAGTTGAATAACTCTGGCTGTAGATGTCGGATCGATCTCATATTTTGGTCAATGATAGAACACATTAAAAGAAAGATAATGCAGCTAAAAGCTCATTAAGACATGCTGATGAAAAAATTAGAAAAATCGTTGAAAGTTGAAAACCAAAAGTGTCTCATTGATGACTACTCTACCCTACCACTACCATTACTATAGGGGGATGGCGTCGCTATTTATAGACCACGTTTTCCACTTTTTCTCATCGAAACCGACTACTTTATCGACTTCATTTTGCTGGGCGAGATAGGACGCCGTCTATTTTTAGACGATGACTCAGCACTTTTCCACTCTTGCGCTTAAAAAAACCAGGTGGCAGCACGATGTAACGCCACGTCCCTATTACTGCAGTTGTGAATGCTTCAGAAACTAATATCATCTGAAATACACCCTAACGTGAAATTTTCAGGCGAACTGATAAGTTTAATAAGAACAGTAAATTGAATTGAATAAAATAAAACTGAGTTCTCTCGTTATTTTTTTTGTATATTGTCAATTCCAGCTCAAAACAGGATTTTTTTAGGTACTTTTTCTCGACCCTTTCCGATTTCAATGAAACTTTGTAGACATGTTATCCTACGCCATTTTTGTGTATATAGAGCCAGTTTCACTCGATAATGTCATCTGAGAAGGGCGTAAGTGTTTTAAATATTTTTGTATTTCATAATTTAAATATTGCCGAAGCCGTTTCATTGTATCAAAAAGTGGTTAAAGACAAACTTGTAAGAAATTATTCGGGCTTTCCGAAAAAAATACACTGAAAGAAAAATACATGCCACATTTAAGAGAATTTATTGATTTTTAAGTTTAAAAGTAAAATTTGAAGGTGAGTCCACGATTTTTTTTCGTTCAATTTTTTTGTGAAAATAGCCTAAGATGTTACAAAAAGACTCACGAAAAATGTAGGATGGAGCAACTCACCTAAAAAAAACCTAAAATCATTTACTGAAATTGTTTTTTTTAAGTGCTCTAAACGTCAAAACAATTTTACATAAATGTCTCCTAATGACCACTGTCCTGAGTCCAATTCTTGTGAAGTTACAGCGGCCTTTAAAAATAAAAATGTTGAAAAAAAATGGCTTTTTGATGGTTTTTGACAATTTCTATATGACAGACTTGATTTTGCAGTCTCATAAATATTTTTACCGGAAAGCTCGCCAATTTCCCATTTATTTAATTTTATTAGAAGCGACTTTATGTGTTGATGTTTCTGAATCATACCAAACTTAGTGATTCATAAAATAACATGTACAAATATAAGATTATCGAATTTAGACCTAAACTGTTACAAGAATTTGATACGCTCAACTCGATGAGTAACGCTTCCCGAGACACTTGACCACTGTCCGACTGACTGGTGATGGTGGTGCGAGGCAGATTAAAAGTTCATCTTCTGTCCGGAGAAGTTGGCCAACATGCTGCTGGCTGCGGCTTTCGCAAATCATCATTCAAGACGCGACTTATGAGTCAGACGATGCTGCTGGCAGTGTTTCGTTTGAAATTCGCCAGCCAGCATTTAATATCAATTTGTTGGACCAAAACCAAGAACGAATGAGTTACCGTTTGCGCGTGGTATAATTTTTATTGTTTTTTTTCTGGGTTGCTTTCGTTTCCCCAGCTGTTGCTACAAAAACTGAGTTAAAAAATTCAAAGCAATTTGTATTAATTTAATTATTATGGTCCTCTGTTTTCTTTTTTTTTTTCAGACAAGCCACGACGTGATCCTGGATCCAACTGGGAGAGATCGACGACAACGAAGAACGACGGTTTGCTGCTGCTGAGGAGAAACAACAAAAATTCAACCTGAACCAGAAGTACAAATAACGCAACCAGCAAGATGCCTGTGTTTCACACGAAAACGATCGAGAGTATTTTGGAGCCGGTTGCACAACAGGTAACTTTAAAAGTGATAGTTTGCAGAGAGCGTCACAGGAAAGTTCTATTGGGATAGTTAGTAAGTCGACGTTGTCGTTTCCTCTCCGAAAGGGGGTGGAACGTGGGCGGACAACGGACGGACGCCGAGGTCACCCAAGTCAGAGCAGTCGGTCCGTCCGGCCCATTCGTCTTCTGGTTTGCTGCTGCGGCACGTAGAAAACTCATCTTGCGGGGAGGAAAAAAGGAAGGAGAAAAAACAGCGCTGTTTTGTGTAGGGCGTGAAAAACAGTGAAAATTGGGGTTTAAAATTAGAAAAACCCCGTAATTTGGTAGGGGCGCACACAAGCGAACGAACCTTCCGAACACATGCGGAATGGAGACGTACCTTGCTTTTGATGGGGGAGGAGAGAGAGAAGGTTGGTTGTGTGTTGTGAGTGTGTGTGAGTAGGCCAAATCGGTAATGTAATCGGTTACGGAGAGAGCGCGAATCGAACGGAATAAACGGATTTACATCATCTCCGGCTGTGCGTGCTGTAAACCTTAAGAGGCAGTATTTGTAGATTCTGCTCGGTTTGTTCTAGAGGTCGTATCGAGTTGCTCCGATTTGGATGAAACTTTCAGCGTTTGTTTGTCTATGCATGAGATGAACTCATGCCAAATATGAGCCCTCTACGACAAAGGGAAGTGGGGTAAAACGGGCATTGAAGTTTGAGGTCCAAAACACATGAAAATTCTTAAAATTGCTCGCATTTCCGTAAAACTTCATCAATTCCTACTCTCTTAGATGCATTCGAAAGGTCTTTTGAAGCCCTTCAAAATGTGCTATAGACATCCAGGATTGGTTTGACTTTTTCTCATAGATTTTGCAAATTACTGTTAAAATTGATTTTTTTAAAACCTTAATAACTTTTGGCAACAGCCTCCAACACCCATACTCCCATACGTCAAAAGTTAGGGAATTTCATGGACTATAAGCCTACGGTATTAACTTTTTGGCCAATCACAGTTTTTCTCATAGTTTTTCGATTTTTCTAGAACAAACATTTTACAACGTTAGTTTTTGATCTGTAGGCCTCCATAGCGGCACTTTTTGGTCTCAATTTTGACATATTCGGAATCCTCAGAAAATTTTACATTAGATTGAGGTGTTGGAATTTTGAATTTGATTGGAAAAAATGCCATTTAGTATTAATTAAAATAATATTTAGCATTTTGTCGGATTAGGGGTAAAACAAGTTTTCGCCTACTTGATACAGCATTTGACGTGTTGATCATAGGGTAGATAAGATCTATTTCTTTTTTTCAAAAATGTTTTATTTAATTATTTTTTAAATCAAAATTACAACTCCAATACTTCTAACTCACGTGAAATTGTCCGAGGATTCCGAATATGTTAAAATTGAGACCAAAAAGTGCCGTCTTCTTGGGCTACAGGGCAAAAACTAACGTTGTAAAATGTTTGTTCTAGAAAAATCGTAGAACTATGAGAAAAACTGTGATTGGCCAAAAAGTTAATACCGTAGGCTTATAGTCCATGAAATTCCCTAACTTTTGACCTATGGGAGTATGGGTGTTGGAGGCTGTTGCCAAAAGTTATTAAGGTTTTAAAAAAATCAATTTTTAACAGTAATTTGCAAAAGCTATGAGAAAAAGTCAAACCAATCCTGGATGTCTATGGCACATTTTGAAGTGCTTCAAAAGACCATTCGAATGCATCTAAGAGAGTTGGAATTGATGAAGTTTTACGGAAATGCGAGCAATTTTAAGAATTTTCATGTGTTTTGGACCTCAAACTTCAATGCCCGTTTTACCCCACTTCCCTTTGTCGTAGAGGGCTCATATTTGGCATGAGTTCATCTCATGCATAGACAAACAAACGCTGAAAGTTTCATCCAAATCGGAGCACCTCGATACGACCTGTTTCACATCGGTGAAAAACTCGCTCTTAATTGGAAGCACCTGAACTGTTCTAATTCGGAAGGGCGGGTTGGTTTTGAAATTTCTACGTTTAATTGATATTAATACCAGTCGTTTTTATTTTGAATGATTCGAGAATCATTTATTTTGATATAAAATTATATAAATATTTTTTGCTTTTTGAGAATATTTTCTTTGAAGATATTTTACCAAAATAAATTGTAAAGAATTAGAAAAAAAAAAACCTTGAACAGAATTTTAACTTTTTTGTCATTTGTTTAGTTTTTGAAAATCTGTTTGAATTAAACATTATTCTGGAAAATCTGTAATATTGTCAACGATTCGAATTCACAGCAAAGTTAGAAAAATAAGAAAAAAAATGAATAATATTTCATATACAATTTATTTTAGCATTTTTTATTTTTAAATATTTTTACCCGCTGAAAGTGAAAATTTCTGGTTCTGTTTTGAGCAATTCCAGCTCAAATCAGGAATTTTCATGGTACTTTTGTACCCGACCCTCTCCGATTTCAATAAAACGTTTTATTTTAGACATGTTATCCTAGGCCTATAAAAGCAATTTTTGTGTATAGGGAGCCAATTGTACTCAAAAACTGACCTTTGAGAAGAGCGTCAGTTATTTAAATATGTTTGTATTTTGTAATTTAAAAATAACTGTATCTCGAAGCCGTTCCAAAAGTGGTCAAAGATAAACTTGTAAGAAATTGGACGGGCTTTCTGAAAAAAAAAATACACTGAAAGAAAAATACACGCCACTTCTGTGAGAGTTTTAAATTTTTTAAGTTGAAAAGTTAAATTTTAAGGTGATGTCACGATTTTTCAACATTTTAATTTTTAACACCGCTGTATCTTCACAAGGATGGGATATAGTGACTATTGTCCTATGGGCACTTTTATGTTAAAATTGTCTGGGGAATCGATGCTCAGTATCGTTTTTTTTTTGAAAATTTTGACGTTTAGACCACTTTTCGAAATAACAGTTTTAGTAAATGATTTTTGTATTTTTTTAGGAGAGACATACCATCCTGCATTTGTCGTGAGTCTTTTTGTAAAATCTTAGGCTATTTGCTCAAACATTTTGAGCGAAAAATAATCGTGACACCACCTTAAAATTTAAATTTTAAACTTTAAAATTGAAAAATGTCATAGTGTTTTTTTTTCTTCCGGTGTATTTTTTCAGAAAGTCCAATTTCTTACAAATTTGTCTTTGACCACGTTTTGGTACGATGGCTTCGAGATACAATAATTTTTAAATTACAAAATACAAAAATATTTAAAAAACTTACCTAACTTAAAAAAACACGTGATTTTCAAAAAGGGTTACACTGTTCAGAGAGCTCAGAACATATACAAAATTATTTAGTTTTGAAATAAAATGCAAATACTTATTTTTTGTTCCTCTAAAATCTTAAAATCTTTTCAACAAAGGGACTAAAACTATAATTAAAAGTTTTTTTTTTGTAAGTTTTTATTAATGATTTCAATTTTATAATTTGGGATTGGCTTTTGAGAAACTCTCCCCAAAAAGAGCATTTGTTTTTGTATTTATTTAACTAACTCTGTGTCCATTTTTCGGCCCTTTTTCTTGGTTTTGTGTACAATCCAAAAATTATTATTTCATATTTAAGAGCATTTTTTTTGAAAATTTGTTGATTTTATTGAAAAAAAAGTTGACTCTGAATCCTTGTGAGTATTTCCAATGTGAGGCAATTTTGCATTGTTTGTTCTTGTAAATCTTCATACAATTTTGGCAGCTACAAAAAGGATACACATTTTTAAAAATCGTTATCTTGAGAAAGAATTTTCAAGTCGATTTGTCGTTGATAGCTCAAAAATCGTTGGTAGCGAAAAAAAATCTTATTTTTTCTTTTTCACACAAAAACATTGACAAAAAATTCGAATCGATGAAAATGAGCTTCACTAAAGGAGGTATTAGATTATGACAAACAAACAAATAAACTCGCACAAACAAACAAAACAGGCAAGCTGTAAAACTATCAATAATTCCGAGTTTATTTGTTTGTTTGCGATAGTCTAATACCGGCTTAACCTAATCAGTTTTAATTTTCAACTGACGCTATCTCCGAAACTATTGATTCGATTTTCAATGTAAAAAAATGATTTTTTATTCGATTCTCTGAGCTTTTGAATAAGAATAGGGTAGGTTTAACTAATTTGGCTCGTTTCAGGATTGTTTTGTGCCTTAATTTAAGGTTATCAAAGTATACTATTGAAAATTTAAAATTATTTTACCATTTCATTGTCATTAGCATTGCAGATAAAAAACATCGATGCTTTTTGGACTTGCTGAATGTATTTTGGAGACATCGCTGCACCTATTTTCGACCCACACTCTGATTGGTTGAAATTTTGACAACTCAAATGGCGGTGTGCGGAGGCAACACGCACACTTAAGCAAACTTGGTTTGATAAACCAAAGGGCCTATCCACGATTATTAATCAGTAAATATTGATTTCAGAAATTAAATAATAATAATAAAACAATTTATTTTAGAAATTTTATAATTTGCTCTAAAATAAAAAAAATAACAGGAAAATTATACATTTTATTTACCGTTTCAATAGTTATGCGTTGTTTTCAATTTCTGATTACAGAGAGAAAATTATAGGAAATTGTGGTGCTTTTCTTTCACGCAGTACTTTTTAAATGCAAAATAAAAAACGAAAAGTTTCGAAAAAAATACATCAAGGGTTAAAAAAAAACTTAGTGTGAAACTTTATTTTTTTAAAATTGACCTTAATCAATTCCTCAAACTTTGCCCAAGAAACCAATTCGATCGGAAACATCGTTCTCAAGATACCGATTTTTGAATATTTTGGTAGCATTTTTGCATGGACAGCTCCCAAAATTGTATGATGATTTGTATGGCTGAACTTATGATGCACAATTGCCACTTTGGACATTGAGAAATAAAAAAAAAATCAAAATTTTTTTAGAGAATTGCCTCATGCATAAGTCTCTTTTAAAAATCTTTTCAAGCAAAATCAAATAAATAAATGATATAATAGTTCGAACCCACCACCAATAAATCCACAATATCGACCTGGCTCACGTTAATGCTTAGAAACTATCAAGAAAAAATAACAACAACAACATCTGAGCAACAAAAAAACCAAGATAAAGAGAGAAAAAAAAAGTTTGGACGTCGCGACGCCACCGCCGTCACTATGAATCATGCTTTTATTTTCGTCGGCGTCTGCAAAAAGCGTGCCCGGCAGGAACATCGTGCGTTGTGACGTTAATGGCGTTTAAAGGTGCACACCAACGACTGTCGAGGTTTTCTTGATCTTCTTGTTTATGAGAATAATTGGACTTTGTTAACCAGCTGATTTTTTTCTGGTTTTTTTGTGTTTATTTCATTTTATTATTACTATTTTAACACTTCAATTTTTTGTAAATGTTTTTTAAATTACGATTTTTTTTGCCCCGCTTGGCCACTTGGCAGATTCCCAGCTCAACCCCCGTCGCCATTTGTCACGCACTTGGTACCGACACGACGTCGGTGGCGGTTAGTGGCCACTTTGAACTGATTTGTTTGCGGCAAAAACGCAAGAAAAAAACGCTAACGTTTTGGGAAAATAAAATAAAACATCAAAACAACGGCAAGGTGTAACCGTCAAAGCGTGGAAAATGTGACCTCAGACGGGTTAAAAATAAAAATAAAAACATTTTCAGTTTGTTTCCTCTTTTAATGTTTTCGAACCAAGTCGTGGGATGAATCTTTGAAATTGGTCTGATATTAACCTAGAGAACATCTGTTTCGACGTTTTTATTTATTGAACATTGTGTTACTATGCATTTAATTAAGTGTTATTTGTTAACACATGTAGATAATTTCTAAAAACTATAGATTTGCTGAGCAGATCATAAATTAAAAATGCCAGCTGTAAATCTCAAACCAATCAAGAGCAGTAGCTGGTACTAATACACTCTTCACCAAATTTCAACCCACTCAAGCTGAGCTGCCCTTTTGGCTACTTAACTCTGTCCTACTGGGCGGTCACAGCCAAGGACGTGAATCATTTTGCTTGGGTTTGCGCTCGACTATTTGTTTGTTTGCTTGTGTTTGTTTACGTTCACAGCAGACACCTTTCGCTTCTTCTTTTTTTTTCTTTCATATTTCGTGTTGAACTCGCGTTGAACTTAACTGTTAAAAAGTCGAGGAAACTTGGCTGGTAGGTGCTTAACAAATGGTTTTGTTTATTGTGAAACTACGCTTCACAATACTGAGGCCGGCGTGGGTCTCACCTTGAAATTATGCGTACTTTTGGGTTTATTAAATTGCTATTATTTGGCAGCACTCAATTTTTATAGCAGCTATTCTAAAATTCTTAAATACTCAAAATTCTCTAAATTTTCTAAATTTTCTAAATTCTCAAAATTCTCAAAATTCTCAAAATTCTCAATATTCTCAAAATTCTCAAAATTCTCTAAATTCTCAAAATTTTCAAAATTCTTAAAATTCTCAAAATTCTCAACATTTTCAAAATTCTCAAAATTCTCAAAATTCTCAAAATCTTCTAAATTCTCTAAATCTTCTAAATTCTCCATATTCTCTAAATTCTCTAAATTCTTTAAATTCTTTAAATCCTCTAAATCCTCAATATTTTAAAAATTCTTAAAAAATTTCGAAATTCTCAAAATTCTCTAAATTCTCTAAATTCTCTAAATTCTATAAATTCTCTAAATTCTCTAAATTCTCTAAATTTTCTAAATTCTCTAAATTCTCAAAATTCTCAACATTCTCAAAATTCTCTAAATTCTCTAAATTCTTTAAATTCTCTAAATTCTCCAAATTCTCAAAATTCTCAAAATTCTCAAAATTTTCACAATTCTCAAAATTCTCAAAATTTTAAAAAATTCTCAAATTTCTCAAAAATTTTTTAAATGTCAAAGTTGTAAAAATTCTCAAAATACTCAAAATTTTCAAAAAATTGTACTTCTGAAAAATCTCAAAATTTTAAATATTCTCAAAATTTCTTCTCAAAATTCTAAAAATTTTCAAAATTCTCAAGATCCTCAAAATTAAAAAAAAAACTCAAAATTCCTTAAATTCTCAAAATTTTCAAAATTCTCAAAATTTTCATAATGCTCAAAATTCTCAAAATTTTTAAAGTTCTCAAGATTCTCAAAATTCTCAAAATTCTGTAAATTCTAAAAATTCTCAAAATTCTCAAAATTCTCAAAATTTTCAAAATTCTTAAAATTCTCAAAATTTTCAAAGATGTAAAAATTCTCAAAATACTCAAAATTTAAAAAAATGTTATTCTCAAAATCTCAAAATTTTAAATATTCTCAAAATTCAAATATTCTTAAAATTCCTTCTCAAAAATTCTAAAAATTCTTTGAATTCTCAAAATTATCAAAATTATCAAACTTCTCAAAATTTGCAAAATTGGCAAAATTCGCATAATTTGCAAAATTCGCAAATTCTCAAAATTCTCAAAATTCTCAAAATTCTCAAAAATCTCAAAATTCTCAAAATTCTCAATATTCTCAAAATTCTCAAAATTTTCAAAATTTTCAAAATTTTTAAAATTCTTTCTCAAAAATTCTAAAAATTCTTTGAATGCTCAAAATCATCAAAATTATTAAAATAATCGAACTTCTCAAAAATCTCAAAATGCTCTAAATTTGCAGAATTTGCAAAATTCTTAAAGTTTTCATAATTCTTTATTTTTTTTTCAAAATTCTCAAATTTTTCTCAAAAATTCTCGAAAAACGAAACTATTGGCACTACGCCCCCCGGGGCATGGCCTTCCTCTAACGTGGGATTTCTGCTCCAGCGCCTCTGACGAGACAGGAGAAACCGGGACCGACGTTTTACTTCACCATCCGATAGAAGCTCAGTGGATAAGGCGGGAATCGAACCCGCGTCTCATAGCATCATCGGGATCGGCAGCCGAAGCCGCTACCCCTGCGCCACGAGACCCACTAAAATTCTCATAATTCTCGAAATTCTCAACATTCGCAAAAGTCTCAAAATTCTCCTAATTCTCAAAATTCTTAAAGTTCTCAAAATTCCCAAAAAATTTCAAATTTTAAAATTTTTCAAAATTCTCAAAATTCTCATAATTTTCATAATTCTCTAAATTTACAAAATTTTCATAATTTTCAAAATTCCTGAAATTTTTGAAATTATCAAAATTCTTAATGTTTTTAAAATTTTAAAAATTTTCAAGATTGTCAAAACTGTCAAAATTCTCTAAATTCTCAAAATTCTTGAAATTCTTGAAATCATCTCAAATTCAAATCTGGAGTTTTTTTTTGAAAAGGACCAATGAACCAAATTTTCAGTTTTTGCTTTTTGGGTGTTTTTCAATACCCCTGACTCATGGCGGTTCTAAAAACACCCAAAAAGCAAAAACTGGAAATTTGGTTTATTGGACCTTTTAAAAAAAAACTCCAGAAATTCTCTAAAATTTTATAATTCTACAAAATCTCAAAATTTTAAATATTCTTAAAATTCTAAAATTCTAAAAATTCCTTCTCAAAAATTCTAAAAATTCTTCGAATTCTCAAAATTCTCCAAAATCTCAATATTCTAAAAATTCTATTTTTTTCAAATTTTTCAAAATTCTCAATATTCTCAAAACTTCTCTAAAAAAATCTCAAAATTCTCATAATTTTTAAGAGTATTCCTATAGCTCAAAAAAAAAAAATAAGTAAGATGATAAAATTTAAAAATGTTATGCTTAGTAGTAAAACGAAGGCCATTCTTTATGAACCCGTCAATAAGCTGTAAAAACTCAACAAACACCATACGAAACTTCCCTAAACATTCGCCTTGAAAACCCATTAATTTTCCCATCTCCGCTCGCTCCTAACCGACATAACACAGCTCAATCAATCCTCAAAATTCTTTCTCAAAAATTCTAAAAATTCTTTGAATGCTCAAAATTGTCAAAATTATTAAAATAATCGAACTTCTCAAAAATCTCAAAATTCTCTAAATTTGCATAATTTGCAAAATTCTTAAAGTTTTCATAATTCTGAATTTTTTTTTTCAAAATTCTGTGTGGGTCTCGTGGCGCAGGGGTAGCGGCTTCGGCTGCCGATCCCGATGATGCTATGAGACGCGGGTTCGATTCCCGCCTTATCCACTGAGCTTCTATCGGATGGTGAAGTAAAACGTCGGTCCCGGTTTCTCCTGTCTCGTCAGAGGCGCTGGAGCAGAAATCCCACGATAGAGGGAAGGCCATGCCCCGGGGGGCGTAGTGCCAATAGTTTCGTTTAAATTTTTCTCAAAATTTCTCATAATTCTCGAAATTCTCAACATTCGCAAAAGTCTCAAAATTCTCCTATTTCTCAAAATTCTTCAAATTCTCAAAATTCTCAAAATTTTTCAAATTTTCAAATTTTTCAAAATTTTTAAACTTCTTAAAATTTTTATAATTCTCAAAATTTACAAAACTTTCAAAATTTTCATAATTTTCAAAATTCCTGAAAATTTTGAAATTATCAAAATTCTTAATGTTTTCAAAATTTTTAAAATTTTAAAGATTGTCAAAACTGTCAAAATTCTCTAAATTCTCAAAATTCTTGAAATCATCTCAAATTAAAATTCTCAAAAATTTTATAATTCTAAAAAATCTCAAAATTTTAAATATTCTTAAAATTCTAAAATAATAATAATTTTGAGAATTTGAAAAAAATTTTGAATTTTTTAGAAGTAATTTTGAGAATTATTCTCAAAATTCCTTCTAAAAAATTCTAATTTTTTTTCAAATTATCAAAATTCTCAAAAATCTCAAAATTCTAAAAATTCTATTTTTTTTTCAAATTTTTTAAAATTCTCAATATTCTCAAAACTTTTCTAAAAAATTCTCAAAATTCTCAAAATTTTTAAGAGTATTCTTATAGCTCAAAAAAATAAGTAAGATGATAAAATTTAAAAATGTTATGTTATGGCCATTCTTTATCAAGGTTATCAAGGTCTTACAGTAACCTTGATTCTTTATGGCCCTATCAATATGCTGTAAAAACTCAACAAACACCATACGAAACTTCCCTAAACATTCGCCTTGAAAACCCATTAATTTTCCCATCTCCGCTCGCTCCGAACCGACACAACACAGCTCAATCAATCCGGTTAATTAAGGTTGACAAATGACCACGCCGCTGCTGGTGGCGCCCATAAATCTTGCCACCCACATTCCTAACCTTCGCTTTTTGTTTGTTCTTGCTCCCTATTCCGTCAGGTCTCCCGGCTGGTGATACTCCACGAGGAGGCGGAAGATGGCAACGCGATGCCGGATCTGTCGCGGCCCGTCCAGGCCGTGTCGCTGGCCGTTACGAACCTGGTCCGGGTGGGCCGCGAGACGATCCACAACTCGGACGACGACATCCTGAAGCAGGACATGCCGTCGGCGTTGGCCCGCGTCGAGAACGCGTCGCAGCTGCTGGAGGAGGCGTCCGGGATGTTGCGGGTCGATCCGTTTTCGGGGCCGGCGCGGAAGAAGTTGATCGAGGGTTCGCGGGGGATTCTGCAGGGGACGTCGTCGTTGCTGCTGTGCTTTGACGAGAGTGAGGTGAGGAAGATTATTCGGGAGTGCAAGCGGGTGCTGGACTACTTGGCCGTTTCGGAGGTCATCGATACGATGGAGGATTTGGTGCAGTTTTTGAAGGATTTGAGCCCGTGTTTGAGTAAGGTGTCGCGGGAGGTTGGGGCGCGTGAGAAGGAGTTGACGCACCAGGTGCACAGCGAGATTCTGGTGCGCTGCTTGGAGCAGGTCAAGATTCTGGCGCCGATTCTGATCTGTTCGATGAAGGTGTTTATTCTGATTGCCGAACAGAGTGGGAAGGGGTCGGACGAGGCGGCGGAGAATAGGAACTATTTGGCGTCGCGGATGAGCGAGGAGATTCAGGAGATTATCCGTGTGCTGCAGTTGACGACTTACGATGAGGATCAGAGCGAGTTGGATAATTTGACGGTGCTGAAGAAGATCCACAACGCGATCAACAACAAGATGGAGGCGGCGCACGATTGGTTGAAGAATCCGTACGCGCTGAGGGGTGGAGTTGGCGAGAAGGCTTTGAGGCAGATTGTGGACAATGGGTTGAAGGTTGCGGATCGTTGTCTACCGCAGGACTCGCACATTCTGCGCAAGTTGGGTGGAGACATCACCGCGATGACGAACACGTTGTGCGATTTGCGACAGGAAGGCAAGGGAACGACTCCGCACGCGGACAATATTGCGCGGGACATTCGCGACAAGCTGGGCAATCTCGAGCAGTCCGTACTGAACGCCATCATGGGCGTTGACAAGGCTGGACTTCAGCAGACGGCTCACACCGTTCAAGGTCGGCTGGAGCAGGCCTGCCGTTGGCTGCAGAACCCAAGCCAGGACGATCGTGGACTTGGCCAGCGCGCGATCGCGTTGATCGTTGACGAGGGTCGTCGCGTTGCGGAAGGTCTCAGTGGCCACCAAAAGGCCGAGGTTATGGCGCTTTGTGACGAAGTTGAACAACTCTCGCACGACTTCTCCCAGATGTGCAACAACGGCCTCGGTCACACTGCCCAAGCTCAGGAGGTCGCCCGTCGTCTCAACGAGAAGCTGCACGGCCTCAAGAAGCAGATCCAGGACGCGGTTGTTGGCCGCGTCGTCGAAGACTTTATCGACATTTCTTCGCCTCTGAAACAGTTTATGGAGGCCGTCGCTCTGCCCGAAGGCACCCCCAACCGTGAGCAGAACTTCAATCAAAAGTCGAACCAACTGCAGAGTTTCAGCGATCGCGCCTCCAAAACCAGTCGCATGGTCGCCGCCGGCGGTTCCGGAGGAAATAAAAAGCTCGCCGAAGTCCTGCTCTCCTGCGCTTCCCAAGTGGACAGTCTCACCCCGCAACTGGTCTCCGCCGGTCGCATCCGCATGAACTACCCCACAAGCAAAGCCGCCGAAGAGCATCTGAACAACTTGAAGCAGCAGTACGCGGACACGATCCTCCGAATGCGAACCCTCTGCGATCAGGCCACCGATCCGTCAGACTTTATCGAAGCGTCCGAGAAGCAAATGCAGAAGCACTCGTTCCTGTGCGATGACGCCATCAGAACGCGTCAACCGCAAAAGATGGTCGACAACACCTCCAGCGAGGCACGACTTGCGAACCGCGTTCTGCTCGTGGCCAAACAGGAGGCGGACAATTCGGAAGACCCTGAGTTTATTGCCAAAGTCAACGACGCATCCGACCGCCTTCAAGCGTCCATTTCTCCAATGGTCCAAGAAGCCAAAAACGTGTCCACCAACATCAACGACCCGATTCATGCCTCGAACTGGCGCGAAGCCAACAAGCACCTCCTGCAAAACGTGCGCAACATCCGCAGTGCCATCAACAACCTCCCCGAGGTCCCCGAAATGCCCGATCTCTCCGCTCTCCACCTCAACCAGCAACACGCCGCCCCCGCCCCAGAAACTGCCCCACCACGCCCACCCCTCCCACGCGAAAACATCCCTCCGGTCCGCCCACCTCCGCCAGAAACCGACGACGAGGACGAACTGTTCCAGGGCATGCCCAACGCCAACCAACCCATCCTGATGGCCGCCCACGGCCTCCACCAGGAGGTCCGCCAGTGGTCCTCCAAGGACAACGAAATCATCGCCGCCGCCAAGCGCATGGCCGTCCTCATGGCCCGTCTCTCCGAGCTGGTGCGTGCCGACTCCAAGGGCTCCAAGCGCGAGCTGATCGCCACCGCCAAGAAGATCGCCGAAGCGTCCGAGGACGTGACGCGGCTGGCCAAGATTCTGGCCCGCCAGTGCACGGACAAGCGCATCCGGACGAACCTGCTGCAGGTGTGCGAGCGGATACCGACCATCGGGACGCAGCTGAAGATTCTTTCGACCGTGAAGGCGACCATGCTGGGCGCGCAGGGCTCGGAGGAGGACCGCGAGGCGACCGACATGCTGGTGGGAAATGCCCAGAACCTGATGCAGAGTGTGAGTATTGTTGGGGCGGGAAAAAGGGGGCATTTGCATGTTTGAAGGCATTTTTGTTAAATTTTTTAAAGCAGTTCTCCCAAGAATTTGCAAATTTTTGTTCGTCCGTACAAAATTTCAAACAGCTGTCCATAGAAAAATTGAGGATTTTTTTCTAATTTTTTTTAATTTTTGAAAAATGTCAGATTTTTGGAATTTACAATTTTGAATTTTGAACTTTCAGTAAACATAATAAAAAAAAATAGAATTTTAGAATTATAGAATTTTTGAATTTTAGAATTTTAGAATTTTAGATCGGAGCGGCCGTGGCTGACTGGTTACGGTGTTCGCTTTGTATGCGAATGGTTCTGGGTTCGATTCCCATCTGCTCCCAACGAGAAAGTTAAGAACACATAAATTTGAAATGATGAATATGAACGAAAAATCAAAGTCGCTTGAGGCGGGGTTCGATCCCCCGTCCTTTGGATTGGTAAGCAAAAATGCTAACCACTAGGCCATGACGACTTGGTGAGCGTGGACTGGAATTAGGAATACTGTTACAGAGAGCGAGTTGTGGCGCTATAACCACGGCAAATAGTGTCCAGGGCATTCGTGGAAATACAATGTCCCATCCCAGAGGGTCCCGGAGTACCAAACCTTCTTAGCATGGTGCTCCCAACGAATACAACCAAATCACGGAGCGTATGGTGGTGTGTCCCCACGCTTCTTCCTCCCCTGTCGATTCAGAATTGTGTTGTTGTTCGAACACTCAGTGCTCAAACTCAACCCAATTACGAGTCATCTCTGCGATACGGCTTTACGCAGTAGGCCTGGCCGCTTTAACGCTTGTGATGTTTCAATGCATTCTAATGCAATGAGCACTACAAATGTTAATAAATGACAAGAAGAGTGCTAGGCGTCATCTAACCTAAGGCACTCTCCAGGATCCCTTCGAAAGATTGGCTGCGCTAGGGTCTGATTAGATTAGATTAGATTAGATTTTAGAATTTCAGAATTTTAGAATTTTAGAATTTTAGAATTTTAGAATTTTAGAATTTTAGAATTTTAGAATTTTAGAATTTTAGAATTTTAGAATTTTAGAATTTTAGAATTTTAGAATTTTAGAATTTTAGAATTTTAGAATTTTAGAATTTTAGAATTTTAGAATTTTAGAATTTTAGAATTTTAGAATTTTAGAATTTTATAATTTTAGAATTTTATAATTTTAGAATTTTAGAATTTTAGAATTTTAGAATTGTAGAATTGTAGTATTGTTGAATTGCCTTACCCGACAAACTTCGTCTTGACTTTTTTCGTTTGCTGACGTTTTTAGCTTGTTTGCTTCTTCAGCCTCCTGTGTTCAAAATTTGATTTTACGTTACTTTTCCCATACAATCTGCATATTTTCCGGAATCGGTTCCAGAGTGGCCAAAGTTGTAACTTTTTGGCGTAAGAACCTTCCTTGGACTTGTACGAACCCAATGCAACAAAGAGCTCCTCGATCCGACATTCCGTGTTGAATTGATTCGCGTTCGAACAAACCCGTTGAAATTTTTTATTGTTAGATATTAAACAGTTTATCTAATCATTTCCCCGTCTCATTTTAGGTCAAGGAAACGGTCCGCGCCGCCGAGGGAGCGAGCATCAAGATCCGCTCGGACCAGATCAACCACCGGTTGCGCTGGGTCCGCCGGCAGCCCTGGTACCAGTACTAGATTCTGTCCGGGGGACGTCAGAGGACGACAGCACACAGCCACACACTTTTCTAATAAGAATTTTATGTTTGTTCCGTACTCCCTATTCTAACAAAGTCTACACTTCGAGTGTCTACGAAGTAGGCGTGGCCAATCTAGTACTTCCTTTTTTTCTTCCTCCCACACTCTTCATGAATAGTAGTAGTAGATTTGTAAGAATGTTATCACACTGCGTTTTTTTAACTCGTATTTATTAATATTTAATTTTACCTTTTTCTATCCAGAGTAGAGAACGAAGTTTGATACAAATTTAACATAAAAAAGTCACACAAAAATTTTAAAATTGCGCGAGTGAACTGGTCAAAATGATGAAGCAATCGAAAGTAAGAAAAAAAAGTGAAACGAAAAGTATTGAAAATACAAACAAATGAAATTAGGGAAACGTTGCCAAAAAGGATGCAAAAACAAGGAAATTGTTTGTTATAAATCGTGTAATGAAATTTTATGAAAAGCGCGCGCGTATTGTTCTATATTTAGCAGCAAGTCAAAAATAGTCTATTTTTATCGATGTTTATCAACGACTCTAAAAAAAGGTAAAAAACAAAATAACTCAAATGACGTAAACGTTGTAATTTGTACTACTAAAATGCAATCGATTGAACGCAGTGTTACATTAATCCGTAATGTGTAGAGTTTATAATGAAACATTAGTGCAAGTGTTATTTAGCTAGCGAAAAAGAAGGAGAAGGAAACGAAAAGGCGACGGATTTTATTTGGTTCTAACGCGTAGGTGCAATAATCTGTTCAATGCTTCCTAGTTAAAAGTGCAGCAGCAAAACAGCGAGCGAATGAGAAAGTAACCAAGTATTCCTAGCATCTTGAAAATTTGATACTGTTTTTTTTGTGTCTAACACAAATAGTGACGAAATCGATTGTAGTAATAATCTTAATATTAACATTACGACATAACTTGTAGGTTAGCAAAATTTTCAAACTACGCTTTTTCCCAACACAACTACATCTTTGTCGGCAATATTTTTTAAAATAGAAACCAGCAAATCCAATCCACACTAGAGCAGCTACAGAAACTGTGAGTTTTATAATGAAACTGATAAAAAAAAACAAGAAATCTTACACTTTACAAACTAGACTCTAACATTTTACCACATTGTGAAAAGGAAAACCAGCCAATCAGCAGCAAACAAGTGTTGTAATAACAAGTGCCTATTTATGATTATGATTATTCATTGTGAACAGTTTTATTTTTCATGTTCGAAATCTTACGAGGTGGTTTTAGTTTTCGTTCTTTATATATTTTTATTAAGTTGAGAAAGTCCTTGGTTGTGCCTGTTTTTTTTGTTTGAGTTGTCCTATTTTGTGAAGATTGATCATCTTTTTGGATAGCTGCAAAAAGTTAAAGTAAAAATTACCATTTTTATTACCGTGTATTATTTTTTATCAGTGTAGTCCTTATCCATGCCTACAATTATGCCAAAGACACCAAATCGATCAAAAAATCCTTCAAAAGATACAGATTTTTGAATTTTCATATATTATTTTTGTATGGACAGCTGCCAAATTTGTATGGAAAATTATATGGACAAACTAATGATGCAAAATTGCATACCAAAGGCACCAAAAGCAAGATTAAAAAATACAAAAAAATCGAATGACCGAAATCTCAGAGAATTGCTCAACCCAGTTCTCAAGCTGGTCTCTATCGACACCACTAAAATGTCAAGGGCACGAAAAAAATACGTTGCTCAATCGTTTTTTTTACTCGCTTAGTTTTCAAAGTGTTGACTACCGTAATCTGGACCGTAACACTTGTTTTAAAATCTGATAACAACGTATAATTATTAGGGTGTCACAAATCGACCTTTCTGCCGACATTCAAGGGCTTGTGCGCTTGGGTGTTCTAGCCCCGATTCTCTAATACGAGCTTGATTAGCGACAACAGCAGTTCACCTTCCGGCAGTTCATTTTGAAACACCCTACTAATAATTGACTTGATGGCGGGAGCGGGACAAAAGTTTGGTGTGTGAGTCATAACGCTGTTTGCTTTCTTTAGCA
This sequence comes from Culex pipiens pallens, assembly GCF_016801865.2. Classification (NCBI taxonomy): domain Eukaryota; kingdom Metazoa; phylum Arthropoda; class Insecta; order Diptera; family Culicidae; genus Culex; species Culex pipiens. Next base: position 31,212,406 of record NC_068939.1, read on the forward strand.
AGTTTCCATTTGTCTAGTGTCCGCATATTTCGATACTCTTGTTTTTGTTCGTCGACCGTTGAGTCGTTAAATCTTTGGTATCCTCAACCAAAGAAGTCTTTTGCGACATTGGTTCGTCTATTGTATCTTAATATTCTAGAATCTGTATCTCGAAGACGAAATTTCGGATCAAAGACAGCAATTTGGTAAAGTTGTAGGTTAGGTAAGGAAAATTCGAAAAAACAGTCTAAAAAATAAAAATGAATCCCTACAAACTTTGAAAAAAAAAAACTAAATATTTAAAAAAAAATGATAGCTCACGCGTTTCTAGGGATCTTAAACTTTCTGCTTCCCCTCGACGGCGACGGTCGGTGAACGTAAACGACGTAAACACAAAGACAAAACGAACGAAAAATGAGCACCACTCAAGCAGCCGCCCGAACGAGACAACGTGCTCTTTCTCTTTTTTCGTTTTTCGTCTCTCTCTTCCTTATATATGAATGCGATCATGTGAGAGATAATCGAAACCTCGGTAGAATGTCAAACGACCGTTCTCTGAGCTAATGTATTTCTCTCTAGTCAATGACTGTGTGAGTGACTTTGCGTAGCACTCATTCTTTTGTGTGTGAAACGATCGAAAGTACACCCTTACCATAAATCATTATTTTTTGAGTTCCAAATCCCACTTTTCATACGATTTTTTGAGTTCAGGTACTACAACCATAAAAAATGGTTATATGGGTTGAACTAAAAAATTCGTATGGAAAGTGGGATTTGGAACTCAAAAAATCATGATTTTTGGTAAGGGTGTATAATGTCAAAATCAGGTTGTCGTAGTGAAGACGATTGGAGTGTTCTGTCACCAAAGTCGAAATTTCGTAAGCTCTGGTGTATGGCATTTTCGGATTTTCGAATTTTATTTTGTTAACACTTAAACTACAAAGCGCGCAGAATACTGAGCTGGTTCCATATAAAATCCGTATTTTCAGCGCCCTTTGTTATTTTAAGAGTTGAAAAGTAAAAAAAAAATTCGCATCATATTTATGGAAAATCAGGTTCGTTTCCATAGATATTAGATGTCACCACGGGCGAACGGACATGACACCAGGAACAAATTTTCTTCAACTTTCTGAAGCAAACTATCACTTGCGCCATCTACATTTAAGTTGTCGAAGTAGCATCGCGTGATTACGTATGATTTCTCAACATGTCTTATGTAATAATTAATTAAAACATTTAGCATTAGTATGGTGCTAGAAACATTTTTTTGACATTAAGTTTCTTTTTATGAATCTAGGTAATTTATCATGGATTCTAAAATTAGCGAAAAACTTATTTTTAATTTATATTCATACGACTATTTTGAAATGTGTCCATGAATTTGAATCATATGTTGGCTTTGTTTACGATTTAAACCACGTGGCGCGAAGATTTTGACATAAGCGATCTCGCTTGCGCAGGTTTTCGCCAAGAAGAAGTAGGGGGAGAGGGGGTAATATGCACCCCCGGGGCAAAATGCACCCCCTGCTTTTCTCGGTATTTGGAAGAATTTTCCGGGGAAAAAATCATAGAAATTGAAAGCTTAACATTGCTAAACCATGCTGGAAAAAAATTGAGCATCGTAGTATAAAAACAGTTTAAGTTATTTGCAAAACTTTAAAATGTTGTGTTTTCATCTAATTTTCATTGAACTTTCATTATGATTTTTGGACAATATAAAAAGCATTTATTGTTATTGTAAGTGTTGAGGTATATAGTTTTTGCCATAATCTTCACTATTCTGTAGAAAGATGAGTCCAAAAACATCAAAAAATGCATTTTTAATTAAATTTTCTGCAAAAAGCGTGGTCGGGGCAAAATGCACCGCTGTGAAGCTCCTTTGTAAAAACAGCGGTGTCATCTAGTGGTGACTAGTGAAAACTGCTTTTACCCGGTGCATTTTGCCCCATGTTGTGGTGCATTTTGCCCCGTTGTTGTAGTGCATTTTGCCCCAATGTTGCGGTGCATATTGCCCCGCATGGTTGTTTGAAATGAATGAAAAATGTTTTTAGAAATTTGATATTTTCGAACAATTTTGAAGTTTTTTAAGACTTTTTTCTCATGGATGACGAAGAACAATAGTTGTTTTAGAACATCGAACAAAATTCTTCCACAGTAATGCTGTAATGGTTGAGAAATCACAGTTTTCCCTTAGGGGGTGCATATTACCCCCTCTCCCCCTAAAAGAAAATCTGCTTCACTTTTTAAAACTCCGTGTCATGTCCGTTCGTCCGTGATGTCACCACAAAAAAATTGTGCTATTTTTTTCACTTAAATGCCAATAACTCCCTTCAGATTAATCAAATTGAATGCTTCACCCCGCATTTTGAAGCATTTTAAACCCTTTGAGATGCGTTTTGAATTTTGAAATTTAATGGAATTTAGTCTTAGATGCAGGCTTTTCAAGATTTTTTATGTTTTTGAACCTTCAAACTTTGTGTGTCTGGTGCTAGTTTTATGTGTTCAAACAATTCCAGGCAGATTGATGAGGTTGATGAGAGATGGGTATGGTCTGCTCTTAAAACACATATTACTGTATTTTTCTTTATTTTATTTCAACGAATGTACAAAATCTCACAAAATCCTCAGAAAAGCGATAACGAATGGTAACTCAGAAATTGCATTGGTTGCAAAAGCAAATAAGCGATAACGAGTGGTGACTCAGAAATTGGTTGCATTGGTTGCAATTTCTGCTTAGGGACCTTCCATAAACCACGTGGACACCTAAGGAAGGGGGTCAGCGATTGTCCACGATTTGTTTTGTATTGAAATTGCCCACGAAGGGAAGGGTGGGGGGGGGGGGGGGTGGTTTTCTGAGATTTAAAAAAAACGTGGTTTATGGATGGTCCCTTAGTGATGCTCGATGTTTATGTGTGTTCTCTAAGCACAGAACGCGTTATAGGCGTCGTACGCTGCTCCGGCTATGTCCGCAACTCCACCCCAAGTGGTGTACGTTCCGTGCTGAATGGCCATAACCACGCGTGCCGCTGGATGGTACATCAGGATGTTCAACAAGGCATCCCAGACGAGGCGAAATATCATCCCCAAAGCCACCGTGAGTGTGATGCCGATTTGCGCCACAGCAGACATCTTGGAGGTGTGTCTAAATGTAAAAATTAAAACAAATTAGACGCTTGGAAAATGGCTCGTGGAAACCATGCTACTTTAAACAAACTCACAGGCCACAGCTCACGATGTGTTTCTGATCAGCGATAGTGCTATACTAAAAGCGCACGTTTTGCATTAAAGTAAACGAAGTAAAAGACACAGCAAAAAATAAAATGAAAATAAAATTAACCTCCCCTCTACCCTCGTAACAAAATTTCCATACATTTTTTCATTTCTGGAGTTTTTTTAAAAGGTCCTATAAAACTATGTAAGACAATAGCTTATAGGACCTTAACAAAACATAAGATTGGTCTTTAAATTTGGAATTGAATCTAACAAAAAAAAAAACTTTTTATAACAATCTACTTTTCCATGATGGCTTGATTAAGTGAAGTGTTTGATGTGTGATAGCTCTATGACTCTGCTGGCTTTTGCAGTTTTCATTCGTCTTTCGAAGTGTCGCGTCAGCGAAAAACGATACTGGATGTTTTATGTTCGTCGACCATTGGGTAAATTGATTCGTTCAACTCTTGGTTTCGTCAAACGTAAGATCATGGCTAAAGAAACGGATGTTGTTCGAGAAGTAAGGTTCAATTCGAAAATTTACGGAAGCTGTTCAAAAATTAAATCGTTTCTTTTTTCTCTCTTATTTTAGGAATTTGAAATCGACACACTCGAACTAGCCCGCTGGGCAACAGTGTCCTCAATAGGATTAATGTTTGTCCCTTCAGTTGTGCTAACGCCGATCTGTTGCTTTTTGAGCAGTGTCGTCTTCCTGTCAGCTGCTACGTTCTCACCTTGGTTCCTTCCAATTACTACGGGGTGTATCCTCGGACCACTGGTGACTCAGGCATTCTCCAGCGGACTGGTTGGAGTCGGCTGTGGCATTTGGTGGATGTATGAGGAAGAAGTTCGTGCTCAAAAGTACAATAATTAGTTTGATAATTGGTAATTGATGGATTCAACTAAGGCCGTTGCAAATATTTTTTGAAGTTTATGTCGCCCCTTAGTCGCCCCCCCCCTTCAAAATCGGTCCTGAAATCAGGGGGCAAAAAAATATTCTTTAAAAATAAAACTCAAAGTTGTAATGGAAAAAGAAATCTACGAACTGAAAACAATTTGAAATGCATTTTCCTGCTTTAAACTCATATGTAGCATATTTGAGATTGACACTTTCAAAGCATGGCTTGTAGTTATTTTTTTTATGTTTTTTTATTTGTTTGCCCCCCCCCCCCCCCCCCCTCCTTGACTTTGGCCAGAGTCGGGGACATAAACTTCAAAAAATAGTTTGCAATGGCCTTAATAAAAACAAATAAATGAAATAAATGATTACCAATGTTGCAATGAACAACCCTGAAGTCGTCATCGAGTCGACCTAGTCGGCCGAACCCCTGTCGACCTCACGCGCAGCTGTCAGAGCTGCAAAACAACAACAGAGGGCTTTTGTTAATAGACAAATCCAGCGAAAGCTCAACGCTGCTTTTCAGTGTTCCCATGAGCCTAAGCCGACGGCTAGGCTAGGCTCATTTTTCTGGTTCATGTTTGCACCTACACCTCTCAAGCGCAATCGGTTCAGGCTCATCGTGCGCCGTGAGCCGGGGTTCATTTGGTTTGAACCAGGCTAGCATCGTACGCGCTAGCCTAAATTGAACCTTCGGCATAAACCTGCGTTTGAACCTTTGCTTGTGTTGGTTGAACCGGCAGCTCGGTTATGGTGCACCCAGCCCGACCACCACGTATCCACCGACTGACGGCAGTGTGGGCTCGTCAGTTAAAAACGCAACTCAAAATTCGTATGGGAATCTTTTTTTCGTGACGGCTTTCGTGGTACGCTCCCTCCAACTGTTCTAGAATAATATTTGAATATGGCGTATCTCTAAACAAGTTTTTCAAGAAAAAGATTTCAGAAGGCTTATTTTGTCGTTTTAAACTGAAACAAGGATAAAACCATATTAATATAAACTATCCGCCATTTTCAAATGTTTGGCTAGATAATATCGAAGTTCGCTTGACACTAACACAAAAATAAATCACAGACAGTGTTATATTATGTAACGGTTTTTATGAACATCCCCGCGTCACGCATTTCGTGGACGCTCCCCTTTAAATGTCATTCATCTTTCCTGTCTCTCTCTATCTTTCTGATTCATTCTTGTCGCGAGTACGGACCTGAAAGGACGTGTCTGAATAAAGTCGAGTTGTTGTGAATCATAAATCGCGTCTCATTTATTCGTACTAAAACATGGTGTCAGAAGTTTTCGCGGACAACTAGTGGATTTCCGGCGTCATCGGTATAACGCGGAAGGTTCCTGTGAGGAGATTCAACGTCGGGCGGCCGAAGAATCATACGCGGAAGTGATCGGAAAAGTTGCGCTCTTTGTTGCGAACGTGTGCGATCCTTTCCGGCGGCCATATTTCTTTGTACGCGTCTTCGAACTGTTAGAGATTTCCGGAAGTGAAGTGGAGAAGAAAATTCGAGAAAAATGGACGCTGAGCAGTTCAAGATGTTTATGAAGCATCAGGAGAAGGCGCAGGCGGAGCTCATTGCATCGTTGCAAAAAATGGTCGTGAAGCAGTCAACAACGCCGGCCGCTGGAAGTTCGGCGGGCCCCGCTTTGCCGCTTCCCCCTCCGCTGGAGCTGGCCGGAGACATGGAGGCAAACTTTGAGTTTTTCAAGCAGAATTGGAAGAACTACGCATCCGCCGCTGGGATGGATGGTTGGCCGGACACGATGAAGAAGCAGAAAACGAGCATCCTTCTGTCAGTGATCGGAAGTGCAGCGCGCCAAAAGTACTTCAACTTTGAGCTTACGGTTGCAGAGACGGATGATCCGGAACTTGCTCTGGCAGCGATCAAGGAAAAGGTAGTGCGCAAACGGAACAAGTTCGTCGACTGGATCAATTTCTTTGGCCTTTCGCAAGATTCGGACGAAAGCATCGACGACTACCTGATGAAGCTGAAGGTTCTGTCGAAGTCATGCCAGTTCGGAGCTCTCGAGAAAGAAATGCTGCGGTTCAAGATCGTCACATCGAACAAGTGGCCAAATCTCCGGACCAGGATGCTGGGCATGCAGGACCTGAAGGAAGATGCGGCCGTCGACATGTGCCGCGCAGAGGAACTCGTTGTGACCTACGGCCAAGTTGTGGGCCGCACTTGTGAAGAGGTCAAGAAGATTCGGAAGAAGAAGGAGTGCAAGTTTTGCGGCGAATGGCACGAGTTTGAAAAAGGAGTCTGCCCTGCTTTTGGTAAGAGGTGTAACCAATGTGGCCGGAAGAACCATTTTGAAAGAGTGTGCAAGTCGGATCGGCGAAAACGATCAAAGAGCAAGCGGAACGTGCACAAGGTTCGAGATTCTCTGGAAGATCACAGTGAGGAGTCGGACAGCAACGAGTCGATCAGCGGCAGTGAAGCAAGCGCAGTGATCGGCAAGATCGAGAACTCGCCAGAACTTGGAGGCCATGTGACGGCGGAGCTGGATTTCTACGTCGACGGTAAGTGGCAAACATCCCGCTGCAATTTGGACACTGGTGCAAACACAAGTCTCGTGGGTTACACTTGGGTAACAACGATGACTGGATGTGCCAGACCAAAGCTACTTCCGTCAGACTGCCGCCTCAAAAACTTCAGTGGAGCAGAGATTCCTGTCCTCGGTGCGATCGTTGTTCCCTGTCGGCGCGAGGGTCGCAAATACAAGCTTCTTCTCCAGGTAGTGAATGGATCGCACATTCCCTTGCTATCAGCGAGAGTGTGCAAGATACTGAAGCTTGTACAGTTTTGCGACACCGTGTCTGAATCTTCGTCTCTGTCGTGAGTTTCCTTGCTAACATTCTTGGCACATTCTTTCTGAATTTTACGGTCAAAGTGAAGTTCACACATTTCACAATAACAATATGACACTGATATGAATTAAACTTTCCTGTAAAATAACGTGCCCTAAAATCCAACTAACAATTTAGAACACACAGAAACAGGGAATTTTTTTTGCCTCAGACATTTCCAACAGTCGAGTTCGGTTTTTTTCGCAGTGTTAAGATCACACTAATATTTATGCTCAATGTTCACATGTGTTCATCCCGTTCAAGAATGACGTAACACTTAAAATTATATTTAAAATTAAAAAAAATATCACTGTCCTTATCATGGCAAGTTAAATTTTGCTTCAATTTTCCCTAATGATGCACGTACATTTTTATCACCATTATTAGCGGAGCGTAATGAAAGAACATTCCCTAATGACCAACATTCAACCTCTTCCCTGTCTCCCTTCATTCGTACCGAAGGAAACCTAGCTCAAGCGAGCGCGATTGCTGGAAGGTTCAAGCCGAAGGTTCATTTTTGGTTCAAGTGGTTCACACTAGCGAGGTTAGCCTGGCTTGAACCAAGGCTCATGGTTCAGGGATTCAGGCTTAAGCCTCAAAATAGAGGTTTGAGCCGAGCCAATTTCAGCAATGAACCTAGCCTGAGCGGTTCATTTGGGAACACTGCTGCTTCTTGATGGTGAGAGATTTGTCAGCTCCCATTCTAAATGTCTCGATTTTCATACTTTTTGTTAATTTTCTTTTAAAATAAAATACTTAACATATGAAAACTATATATTTTTGGTGCCCAAAATTCCTGCTGAATCGAATGGTGTACTTATCTCGACTGCAATTTTTTCGAACAGTTTTTATTTTAATAATATTCTAGACACATTTTGTGCACCTAATCAATCAATACTTTTATCATAAATAATCATTGTATTGCTTAAAAATTGAGTTTTCCTGAGCTCCCATATTCAAATACATGGAAGCTGTCATTTCTAACACCATTGGCCACCTAGCGGCCATTTCAAACTGGATTCGTCTATTTGATTTGGTTAACCGCGGTGGATTTTCTTGAAATAATTCGAACTGTCAAAAATCCACCAAAACATCTACCACATTGATCACATAAAAACCTGTGGTAGAAAAGTATCCACCGGTAGATCCTTTCTAGCAAAACAATGCCAAAGGGCCGTTTTGGGTTTGTAAACAAAGAGTGTGTCCCTTTCCTGCCAGATGTAAACATCCTCTAGCGTAAGCAGGACAGACTCTTTGTTTACAAACCCACAACGGCCCTTTTGCATTGTTTTGCTAGCTTTGGTGGATTTTTGACAGTTCGAATTATTTCAAGAAAATCCACCGCGGTTAACCAAATCAAATTAACAAAAGCCCTCAGGTGTGTTGCTTCATCCGTTTTAAAACAGCACGCGTTCAATAAATTCCTCCAGTTTAGTTTAGCAAACTACGCGTTTTTCTCCGTAATAAATCCGACCAACCTGCCACTCTGTTCATCAACCCATGCAGCAAAATGTTTTTTTTTTCAATTTATTTCAGTTAATTGTACTTGTTTACATTAAATCTTGGAAGTTTTTAAAAATCAGTTAAGAGCGAGTTTTTCACCAATGTGTAACAGGTCGTATCGAGGTACTCCGATTTGGATGAAACTTTCAGCGTTTGTTTGTCTATACATGAGATGAACTCATGCCAAATATGAGCCCTCTACGACAAAGGGAAGTGGGGTAAAACGGGCTTTGAAGTTTGAGGTCCAAAAAACATGAAAAATCTTAAAATTGCTCGCATTTCCGTAAAACTTCATCTATTCCAACTCTCGTAGATGCATCCGAAAGGTCTTTTGAAGCACTTCAAAATGTGCCATAGACATCTAGGATTGGTTCGACTTTTTCTCTTAGCTTTTGCAAATTACTGTCAAAAATGGATTTTTTTAAAACCTTAATATCTTTTTGCAACAGCCTCCAACACCCATACTCCCATAGGTCAAAAGATAGGTAATTTCATGGACTATAAGCCTACGGTATTAACTTTTTGGCCAATCGCAGTTTTTCTCAGTTTTTCGAATTTTCTAGGGCGTCCAATTTTCCCGGCTTTTGAATTTCCCGGGAAACGGGAAAAATATTTTTGAAATCCCGGGAATTCCCGGGATCCCGGGAAATTTTTGAAACAGTAATGAAATCTATGTTTTCATTATATTTGCATGTTTTTCAAGCTTAAAACCATAGAATTAGCTGAATACTATTCATTGGTAGTAATCTACAGTTCAATCTAAACAAGGATAGCTAGAAAGATTTTTTTTTTGTTCTTTGTTGTGCTTTGGTTTTTTTATCTAATATCTAATCCAATCAAATTAAATAAGTCTCCATATTTTGTATTTATTTATAACTAGAAAAGCTCAAAAAAATCTTTTAAAATGTCTAAAATAACAAATAAAAAGACAACAAATAAACTCAAACCAGTTAAAATTTAGATAAGTTTAGACAATCATGTTTTATATAAAAAATATTTTACAAATTATCTTAAGGTCATTTCCGCCAACTAGGAAATATCAGGATTAAAGTCTAAATAGGTACAGGAGATTTTAGAGCAATTAATTTGGAGATCGGTGTACTTATTGTTTTGTTCTGTTCTTGTTTGAACCGAAATCAATCAAAAACATTAAAACATTATGCAAACAAAATTTACTAAAACAGCTGTCTTTATTCGAAACATTCCTCTTGATTAGCCAAAAATGTTTCTTGGAAAATATTTTAAAATGATATCATTTTTTAAATTTGAAATCATAAATAAACGTAGTCTTTTAAAAAATATTTTAAATTTAATAAAAATTATTGAAAGCGCGGAGCAATTTACGGATCGGTATTTTTTTACAAATTTCCTTTATAAGTCAAATTAATGCTAATACCTAGTTTGAATAGGTCCTACAAACATATGAAAACACAAAAGCTTATAGGACCTTTTTTTTTTTTTTTTTGCGGATCGAGGTGGGATAGCCAGGATCAAGTCAGTCCAAGTCCGGTTGTGTAAAGGAATGGTAATGGTCGTGTCAATCACATGCGGATCGCTCGCACTCCATGGGAGCGGGGATTGAGGACATGATTGGGTAGGTTAAAATGAGATTGTGTTTGTGAGAGTATGTAATCGTGTAATGATGTAAATAAGCTAAATCGAAACTTCGTGCTCAATCGCCGCCCCCAATGTTCATTAAAAACCCCATTTGCACAAGCTTCCCAAAATCAGTGCTGTAGGTTTGAACTGTCGAGACTGTTTAAACCTACAGAACTGGCCCCAAGGAACTCGAGCAAACGGGGTACACTATCCACGCACCAACGGACTTTTACTACGTGACCCTTAACTGTTCCAACAAAAGCAAAATTATTAAAATGAATTCATATGTTGAGATTTAAACTCAATTAGCAAAGGTCATTATTTAAAAGAAGCAAAGAAACACACCTCGGGCAAAATTTTCCCACATAAAAAGGACTTATATAAAATGTTTTACAGTCTTGCAGTCCCCTGTCCTGTCACGTTCGTCAAAAGTCTTGTCAATTTTGCTGAAAATTAAAGTGGTTAGTGTTGCAGTTAATCGTATTCAACATGACCAGAAAAGGCAGGCCTGTAATACGATTATCATGCATGAGTACTTAGCTTTAAAGAGGACGACTCCGCAACCGCCGTCAGATGTCCTCGATCACCTTCGCCAGTATAAGTCGCAATTGGCCACGAGTTTGTCCTGGTCGTCCTTTGACCAGCTCCGCGGTGGGTTTCATCATATCGAAATCGGAATTCCATTACACTACGCAACCCGGCCGCTAGGTACGCTCCAGTTGCTCCGAATTTTCCGACGTCAGGCAGCATTCGATCATTCGGTTCCGTCTGGATTTATTCTTCAAAACTGTGGCACTGTAAATATTCTTCAAATAACTAATAAAGAACTATTAATATTTCCAGACACCACTCGGCAAAGATCAATGTGTAACATCTTTGACTGGCGCTAGTATGGGGAACAAATGCTCCCCTGCTCTTTCCGTATTGGTAAAGTGCATTACAAGCCCTCCGACCGTCCCATGCTTTCCATGGGGGCAAGGTCCCAGCCGTGCGGAGGGACAAAAGCTTATAGGACCTTTTTAAAAAAAAATCCTTGAAATATGCTTAATATTTTATTTTTATTTGTCGTTGTTCATCTATTTCCACAACAAAATCTGAATTTCCAGACAAAAAATTTATATTTTTTCCAATTTCGGGAATTCCCGGGACAAAATACAAAAAAATCCCGGGATTCGGGAATTCCCGGTTTTGGCAAAATCCCGGGAATTTTGTCCCGGGAATTCCCGGGTTGGACGCACTAGAATTTTCTAGAACAAACATTTTACAACGTTAGTTTTTGCCCTGCAGGCCAAGAAGACGGCACTTTTTGGTCTCAATTTTGTTATATTCGGAATCCTCGGACAATTTCACGTAAGTTATAAGTATTGGAGTTGTAAATTAGATTTGAAAAATAATTAAATAAAACATTTTTGAAAAAAGAAATAGATCTTATTTACCCTGTGATCAATATGTCAAATGCTGTATCAAGTAGGCGAAAACCTGTTTTACCCCTAATCCAAAAAAATGTTAAAAAATATTTTAATTCATTCTAAATGGCAATTTTTTCAATCAAATTCACAACTCCAATACTTCTAACTTACGTGAAATTGTCCGAGGATTCCGAATATGACAAAATTGAGACCAAAAAGTGCCGTCTTCTTGGCCTGCAAGGCAAAAACTAACGTTGTTAAATGTTTGTTCTAGAAAAATCGTAAAACTATGAGAAAAACTGCGATTGGCCAAAAAGTTAATACCGTAGGCTTATAGTCCATGAAATTACCTATCTTTTGACCTATGGGAGTATGGGTGTTGGAGGCTGTTGCAAAAAGATATTAAGGTTTTAAAAAAATCCATTTTTGACAGTAATTTGCAAAAGCTAAGAGAAAAAGTCGAACCAATCCTAGATGTCTATGGCACATTTTGAAGTGCTTCAAAAGACCTTTCGAATGCATCTACGAGAGTTGGAATTAATGAAGTTTTACGGAAATGCGAGCAATTTTAAGATTTTTCATGTTTTTTGGACCTCAAATTTCAAAGCCCGTTTTACCCCACTTCCCTTTGTCGTAGAGGGCTCATATTTGGCATGAGTTTATCTCATGTATCGAGAAATTAAAATTGAGAGTGTGTGCGTGCAACATGGAGTTAAACTTTTCGAAGTGCCATGGGAACCTTCACAGTAACTGCACAGAAAGTTCAACTCCATGTTGCACACATTCTCACTTTTAATTTCTCGATAGACAAACAAACGCTGAAAGTTTCATCCAAATCGGAGCACCTCGATACGACCTCTAGAACAAACCGAGCAATATTTACAAATACTGCCTCTTAAACTCTCAGTTTTTATGAATTATTTATCTGTTTTTGTTCGCGTAAAACTGAAAGATGTACTTGCTTGATTTGTAACGGCACTAATTTTAGGGTGATTCCTATCTCATGTTATTACCAGTCAGTAATACCTAAACGCAACACAACCTCAAACCTCTGTGACGAAACTTAACAAACATTGTGAAAGTAAAGAAATAAAACTCTAGTAATATTATTCTACTATTGTGCTACTAACGTAGAGTATAGAGCATTTATATATTTATTGCATTGCATACTAAGAGAGAAGGTGAAAAAGAAACTTTGTAATACTAATTGTAATCGTTACCAGTAACACTACTAATCACTCAAGACTTAGATAGCTTTAAATGGCGTGGAACCGCGTTAGAACGAGATCGAACATTTTGTGATGTCTTTGAATAAAAGTTACAAAACTCTTAAATTTACTTGGCACGGTGCACCCACTTCGAAAGCCCTTCGTAGAACGCTCGGAACAGGTCGGACAGGACGCGCAGCAGCACGTACCCGTTGAGTCCGTGGAAGAGCAGCAGTCGCTCGACCTGGTACAGAATCACCCCGATCTGGACGGCGGCCAGGCGGGTCTTGTCGGTGAGTCGCAGCAACCGGACCACTCCGACGGTGCACCGGATTGTGAAGGCCTTCAGCTCGGTTCGGGCGGACTTGGCACCGAGCAGGGCGTCGCGGGCCATCAGGAGTGCCAGACCGGTGGCGGCGGTCGTGGACGCCTGCAGCACGAGGTCGGTCAGTTGCGTGGACATTGTGGTGCTGGTTTACGGTGCACTGACTCAGAACTGGATTTCCTGGTCATGTTATTATGAATGTCGTGGGTGGACAAAAAACATTGCCGTCGGGTGACGCGGTTTATTGAAGATTAGATAGCGTTTAAGTCACGATAAGGCGCTGGCGCTGCTATTTGTTAATCGATACGGATCAGCTTGAATATCGAGGAGACAGGGATGAAGTTTGAGTTTCAAACACAGCAATTGGAAACAATATCGAAAAAGGTTTATTTAATATTTATTAATTAATTAAAATTGTTCGGCATTTTTCATATTAGTATTCTGAATGACAACGCCAATATATTTTCTAGACATTCATTGGCTTTTCGCTACTTTAGCTTAGACCACTAAAAATGTAAGGGATTTCATTTGAAATAATTTCAAAAATAATAAGCTTATTAAATTTTTTTTTTGTAAAAGTACAGCACAGTTTTAGGTTCTGTAAGGCTTTTTCACCTGAAATTAAATAATAAATATCTCATTAGGGAATGGGTTAGCAAACTTTCAGCAAATTCGATTTAAATTGTTATTCACACGTGTTGCTCTGTAGAATCGTGATTTCAAGTTGCGAAAATAAAATAAAAATCGAACGATTCACATGTATTAAAAATCAGATTCGTTTTCAAGGATACCCAAGAAAAAGCAGATTCTGTTTTTTTTTATTTTCAATTTTTAAAAGGGCACAAATAAGTAAAAATAAACACATATTTCTATTGCGAAATTGGCTCAGAAACTCGAATTTCATAAAATTATCTACAATCTGGGATCTAAGTTGTCTTTCGAGCGATAATGTACACGTGAGCGATGGAAGAATTTTCATTGAAAAAAAAAAATATTTGACGTTTATCAAGAGAAAAATTCGGAAAGAAACTTGGCTCTCCTCTCTCGCGCACGGTAAAAAGAAACTGAAGAAATCATCACTGAGATTATTCAGCGGAACATCGATTTCTCTACTACACTTGCAGGTGTATTGTGACACGTCCAAAAATGATCTGACGAACAAACAAAACAACTAAACAACTCATTTAAGTGGTGCTAGCAATGTTGGTTTTCATTTTTTACTTTAATCAACAGTGTTAACAATGAGAATCACAAAAAAATCTTCTGCAGATTTTTTTTTTCGAAAATGTCAGGAGCGATTTTCTTTTGCGTGTTTCGTCTCCACCCTCTTTCGCGGGTGAAGAAAGTTTGCAATCGAAAAGGATTTTTTTTGCGATTGCACCTGACGAATTCACTTAAATGAAAAATATCTATTTTGTTAAACTGCCTTACACAAACCCCCAGAATGGCTCATTCCCCAAAAACATTTAGGGTCTTGAAAAAGAGAGTTTTCTCTTCATTAAAGAAGGAAAAGTCTACTTAAGGGGGAAATTTCAACTTTAATCAGCAGTTATCACAAGTCAAAACAATGAATCCTTCTTCACAGAAGGAAAAATTCAACATCAAATGAAAAATCCAACTTTTGTCAGCAGTTATATAATATCACAAGTCAAAAGAGTTTTCCTATCGCGATGAAGGAAAAATTCAAATACAGTGGAATCTCTGGCTGTCGATCTTCTCGATATCAATATTGCTCCAGCTGTCAATATATTTGTCAGTCCCTTCAAGATGATTGCTTTGATTTTTCGTTCTATAATATGATAACTCCCGCTCTCGACGGTCCCTTCAATATCGACAACGAAAGAGTCCACTGTATTGTCAATAGTTATCTAAAAAATGGAGAAATCTTAGAACTTCACACTTTTACATGATAGTAACTCCCTTTACATTTAATCAATTTGGATCCTTCACTCTTTATTTTGTTGCAGTTTTACAACCCTTTCAATTGCTTTCTGAATTTTAAATTTTGAAAAATAATTGAATTTTGGCTTGGTTACAGACGTTTTACGATTTGCTGTGTTTGTAAAGGTTTTTAAACCTTCACACTTTGTTTCCAATTTGCCCCAATGGAATACCTAGAGTGCTCATGTTTGGCTGAAATACACTCAACCCCCGGTGCACTATGGGGTATTTCCATATAAGCGAGCGGCCAAAAATTATTTTTTTGCTTTTTTGTGACTTTTTTGTGTTGTTTGTACTTAGTATAATGAAAACAAATGAAATTTGATATTTTTCCAAAAAAAAGTTTAATTTTCGATTTTTTCATATATATATATTTGAGGCCACATGCATTAAAGTGGCGAATTTTAATATTCTTGCTCTGTCTATTTGATGCACGGAATGGCGGTTTATGCTATGTTAAAGTTTCTGATTTACGTTCAATCTCCCTCCCCTTTTTCTTGAGTTAAAATCCACCTCTCTTTGAAGACACCCCCCCCCCTCCCCCTCCAATTAAAATTTGATTTTGGCGGTGTTTTAGAATTTTAGACGGTTTATTTTATGGAACATTGTATGGATTCTCGTCCACGTTTTTGGTTGTGGTTTTCCCCTGAGTTGATCATGTGATGGTTCTGCAATGTTGTAATTCTTACAAATATACTCGAAAGCAGTTCTCACGTTTTCAGAATAGTGCTTCGTTATATCGTACAGGGACACTACGGTATTATTATCCATACTTTCAAAAGAACACAACAACGAACTGATACGAATATTCGACGAATCGTTTCTGTAAAATACTTAGAATAGGAATTTCTAATTTTATTAAACGTACCTAAGTACCAACAAAGTCATGAATATCAAATCAATTTCAAAACTTACATAGCAGGTACGTCATTTCTGCCTCCGCAGGTAAATAATGTGATTTTAACCAAGCGTATACGCGAAATCATTAATTTCCTTGCATGAATCAAAATGTTCAAAATGGCATAACTCAAAAAGTGCACATAAGTGCACTTTGAAATTTGGAGACAAGTTAGGACATGGTTCAAATTTTAAGCTGCAAAATTTTCAGATCGCACAAATGCACACAAAAAAAGTACTCCATTAACAAAGTTGAAAAAAACTAAACTTTGAATAAAAATCCATCTTTTTTGATTTTTATTATTTTTTTAGCCTGTAAAAGTATGTTTTGTAAAATATTATTGAAAAGTAGAATCAATTACCTTTCTGAATATATATAATGATGCAGGAAAAAATATATAAACAGCTACACAGTACAACTATGAAAAATAATCATTTTTTTTGTCAAAAAACATGTTTTTTCTTACCATTTTCGCCTTTGAAGGTCTGCAATTCAGTGAATTTTGAACCTACAACTTTCAAACTCCGGATTTTTCTTAGTTAGAATGTTTATTTTCGAAAAAAAATACCAAAAAATTAATTAGAGTATGTCAGTTTTTCGATTTATGGCCGCCTGAAACCCCATAGTGCGGTGGTTGGTCACTTTTTCGTTTGACTTTTTTTTAGTTTGTACCCCGTTGGTTGGTCAAAGTCAAACTAAAAAGTGACGAACTGTCACTTTTTACACGGCGTTCACGCACACTATCAAAACAAACGTTTGGTAGTGCGTGTGAACTCCGTGTAAAAGGGGTGTCAAACTAAAAAGTGATCCCGTTAGTTTGACAACAGTTGGTGTCAAACCATCGGGGTTTGAGTGTACTAGTTAGGGGAACAGCATCTAATTTTAGCGTGCCTCTAATGTTGCCATATCAGCACTTTGACATTCGCTTGACAACAGCTCATTAAAAACGTTTTCAACTGAAATCGAGTGATAAATAGCTCAATAAGAAGTGAGCAAGCAAGTTTCTATCAAAAGTTGAGCAAAATTAGATGTTTAAATAGTGATAATCAGCGAATTGGATGGAGTTAGGAACGAGTTCCTAACCTGCCAAAGATACGATAATTTCCCCTATATATGTCCAAGCGACCTTTTAAAATTTCAGGGAGATTAGTGATGTCTTAACGATGTCAAATGGGTATGCCCTTTTCATGGAATTGCTCTTAAACTGTCCCCAATACAACCCTTGAAACAGATCAGAATAAATAAAATCGAGTTTAATATTTAATAAAGATTTAATGTTTGCAAATGCATATACATTTTTTTACCCAATTTTCATCCAAATGCATATGCCGTTTTAGAAGCATGCTTGCGCATGAAGACTCTCAATAATTCATTTCAGCACACGTTTCCGTTACAGATTGGCGCGTCAAGAGCCATGTGTGCGAGCATCAAAGCAAGGCTAAAACACATACCAACGCAAACGGATACCGATGGTTCATTTTCGCTGACTCAACTAAAATGAATTTGCAGACTACCTTTTGAAAAGCGCTTGTTTAGTTTTCGTAAGATATTCGCAACGAAACTTTTTTTTTAAATATGAAATAAAATGTTAATATAAATAAATGTTACAGAAGCTTTTTTTACATTTTTATTTATTTATATTGTTTATGTTTTGACTCAACAGAAAGTGAAATACAGTCTCCGACTCGATTAACGATGTTGGGAGTTCTGGATTAAACCAAAACTATTACAGCTTGCAGTTCCAAAAGAGCAGTGCAATGGCCGACACAGCCTCCGGCGTGGCCTCGGCTGCGGCTGCCGTCGGAAGAACGACCTACCAGTGGGCCGGAGCCGGAGCTAGGATGGCCCGCGATGGAACCGTCTATTGCTATCAGAAGTCGAAGAGCGCCGTGCAGAGTCTGGCGGGGGTTTCGGAGGACAAAACGGCTCAGGTTTGTGTCTCGGGGGGGAAATGGTTTTATTGAGGTGTAGGCTAATTAATTTTTGATTTTAGATTGAATCTACGCCGGCGAACGATAGTTCATTGACGACGGCGTTGGGCGCCGTTGGAAGTACGACGTACCAGTGGGCCGGAACTGGAGCCAAGCTGGCCCGCGATGGAACAGTTTACTGCTACCAGAAGTCCAGAAATGCAATCGTGGGACTTGCGACTTCCGGGGAGGAAACAATTAAGGTTTGTTTCCAGGGAAATATCCAAGGAGGCCAATGGTTAACAAATTATTCTTTTTAGGCGGACGAAGCTCCCTCATGGGGAAGTCTTGCTGGAACGACGGTGGCCATAGCCGGGGCCGGAACTACGAGCTATCTGTGGCTTGGGGCCATTTCTTCTCGTGTCGCTAAGGAAGCACTTCGAGCCGGGTGCATCCGGAACTCGTTGTGCGCAATGAGCACCCTTTCGTTACCAATGCAAAGATCCACCGCGGTGTTTATCGGAACCAGACTGAATAACTACATTGTGCAGGGAATCGTGCCGGGGCTATTTACGGCATGGGCCGTCTACGATACCTATCGGCTGGGGCGATGGGCTTACAATTGGTACTATTACCCTACTGTGGGACAGCACGAAATGTGCCCGAAGTACATTGAATTCAATAAGATTGCGGCTTGAAAGGCCTTCAAAAAAGTATTTAAATAAAACAAGTTTTAAAAGTTGACATAAGTTTTTTATTCCTCGACATCACAATTTAGACAGCAACATCACCTCCGTAGTAGGCGGCGTACTTTCCTCCTCATCACTCTGTTCCTCACCTTTTACCGTTTGTCCCCGCTGTTGATACCAGTCCCATCCCCGTTCCAAGCCTGCTTTGATTGGTCCACGTGCTTCGTAAACTGTCCACCCGGTCATGGCCACCTGCAGCCAAGGAGTGAGAGCACCGGAAGCGACGCGAAATCCGGCCTTCACCACGGCCAATTTGAGTACTTTTTTACTAACCATAGTTGGGACGAGGGCCGTCGCGACGGCGCCTGTAGCGGCCAACCCAAGGCGGGCCCATTTGGTCACCGATTCGGTCATTTGCGCAGGCGAGCGGATACTGAAATCGTTGAAAGAGCAAAATTTTGATCTTCTGATAGCTGTCCAGTGACGAAGCGCATGAATTCGGGTTCATTTCTGTGTCGTGAGTTGAAAAAAGCCAAAAAAGGGCAAACTGGTCAAAGAACTGGATCTCTCAAATGTGAGAATGAATTTATTCAAAATATTTAGACCGAGCCGAATGGTTTTTCAACAAAGTTCTAAAATTCATCGATTTTTTCTAAAATTCAAGAAAATTCTAGTTTTTTATCAAAGTTTGTACACTTAACCCCGCGGTGGTGGGCCACTTTTTCGTTTGACACTTTTTTAGTGTGTACTTTTGGTTGGTCAAAGTCAAACTAAAAAGTGACGAACTGTCACTTTTTACACGGCGCTCACGCACACTATCAAAACAAACGTTTGATAGTGTGTATGAACTCCGTGTAAAAGGGGTGTCTAACTAAAAATTGACCCCGTTCGTTTGACAACAGTTGGTGTCAAACCATCGGGGTTTGAGTGTAGTTTGTACACAGACAGTCTGTGGTTTGTAGTCAAGTTTGAAAAATTCAAGTTTTTTTTTATCAAAGTTTGTTTGGAGAATTAGGGCGGTTTTTCGTTGCAATTTTCGATGAACCTTTCCGGATTTTTTTCCGTGCAGATCATAAAATTACCCCAGGGTGGCCACCTCGGGGAAAAACCGGGAAAAAACAGGGATTTTTATCCACCTGGAGAAAACCGGGAAAAACTCGGGAATTCGACTGACAAACCGGGAAAATATTTCAAGTTTAGTTAAAATTTGACAAAAGCCTTTTATATTCAATATGTTCTTTTCTCAATCCAATTAAGAATTCGAGAAAACTATGTTTGAATTTGTGTAATAGACTCATGCTTCTTGGCTTTGGATGTTTTTTTTTGTTGTATCCTATGTTATTTTTTTCTTGGCGAATTTGTTTTTTTTTAATAAAGCAAAATGTTTGCTCTACCAGCGGTTCTCAACCTGGGATACATGTACCCCTGGGGGTACCACGAGCGGTCTCAGGGGGTCCGAAAGACAAACTTCGTAATGGCGGACATTTACCCCAAACAAAATATTTGAGAGAAAAAAATAATAACAAATTGATTTGAAGCAAAAAATTAACAACCATAATTAAGGTGCAGTGAATTACGGGCGAATTGTTTTTGACCAATCAGAAAGTGTTTAAAAATTATTTGAATGATAAATCTATAATTTGCATTCGTTTAGAAATTTTAAGAATTTGAAGTAAAGTGCACCGTTTTTGAGCTTTCTTGTTTTTTTTTCTACGAATATTTGTTTCAAATTTGTAAATTGTGCCAACTACCATTTACTACCATGTTGGTAAAAATATATAATGTTTCATATTTTGGATATTTTCAATTCGAACTTTCTCTGCTAAAATATTAGTTTTGCATAAAATCAAAATAAGGATTTTTTTTTGCAAGTGAAAATTATGGATCTCATGGTACGAAAACATCATTACAGTAAATATCTCTCTAAATTTAAAGATCAAGACTTTTCCCTCAAATTGTCACACAAAATACACTCTTTTAAAATATTTTTCTTGGTCTGTATCTCAGCAACAAAAGAATGAATCAAAAATTTTCAAAAAAAAGGAAGCAGTAAAGAATTTTGTCAACCATTTTATTTTTTAGAGATAAAATAGAATTATTTTTTATTTGAAAATAGCTACAACTTCAAAAAAGTACTATTAAATAGCATATTTTTTCAATTCAATTCAATTAGTTTTTATTAGTAAATAATCAATTCACAATTTCGTAATTCTTATAACCTAATAGAGTTTTGGAGTACCTTTCAACTATGATTTGTACTATAGTTCATTTTGATGTAATTGGATATTCTAACAATGGATTTGCCAACAGAAGGAAAAATTATTTTAAAAAAAACCTTCGAAATTTGCTAAGGAAAAGGATAGAAATAGAAAAGCTTAAAACTAGATCACAGTTTGTTTTGTCTTTTGACGTCGAAAAACTTCGCTGCACAAGGCAGCTTATCCGTTGTAGATATATTTCATCATCAGCTCACTAAGAGCTTGGAATTGTTCTGCCTTGTTCCGGCAGGCACGAAAGCGCGTGAGCATCTCTCCAGCAAGAGCGAAAAACTCGGGAAGCGTGAAGAGGTCATCTCCGGTAACGTCTGCTTGTCCCGGTGAAGTACCGCTCCCAGAAGCGGCTACTCTAGCGTACGAACCTCCCCAACCGGGAGGGAACGCTGGGTTGGTCGATGGAACCGCTCCGCCGCCAGCTGCTGCAGCGTTCGTACTCGAAGTCTTTGGAGGTTGGCGGGACGCTGGCGCTTTCTTCTTCTTGTCCTGCTCCTCGAGGTACTTTTTCCGCGCGGCACAGCCACGGAAATTCGCCGTGTGGTTTCCGCCGCAGTTCGCGCACTTGATGCGCGCTTTGTGCTGCTGGGTGTTTTCCCCCAGCTGGTCTTTCCGCGGAAGATTGCACCTTTCGGTGAAGTGGGTCTCACCGCACTTTACGCACCGGGGCGGAAGATTACAGTTTCTTGAACCGTGTCCAAATTTTTGACAGCGGTGGCATTGCGCTGCGTCGGTCGGATTCTTCGTGTAGAATCGCCACGTCACGAAGAAGCCGTCCAGTGCTTTGATCCGCCGTAGGTCCTGTATTTTGACGGACCCACGATCGAAGTACAGGAGGTACAAGGTGTACGTACCTGTCACCGTTGTCGATTTCGAGAGCACCTTAACCTCTCGAGGCTTAACCTTGATGCCCGACAGGTGTTCTTCCAGGTCGGAGATCGGGCGGTCCGGATATCCCTGAAGGACGATCTTCACTGGGACCTTCTCTGCAGGATCAAATGTGAAGAATTTGAAGTTTCGCAACTTCAACTTCTTCACCACCAGGTCGAAATTCAGTTTATTGTGCGTAATAACTTGCACTAAAGTTTTACTAATTTTCAGACAATATTGGAGACCCTCAAGCAACTCGTCAATATCGTCTGCCAACGTTTCCAAAACAAAAATTGGAGGTGGACGTCGTTCCTTCGGAGAGTTGCATTTTTTCTTCTTTTCTTGCTTGCGCGCAAGTTCATCATCGTCATCGTCGTCGCCTGCACTGCTGCTGTCACTGGCGGTGTTGTTTTCTTCTCCACTCAGAATCTCAAATTCGTTTCTGGTGGGAACGTTGGAAGTGGTTGTCGTCGTGGTGCTGGTGGACTGCTGCTGCTGCTGCTGGTCGGAAGTGCTTCCGGATACCCGGGTCGATTGTCTCGTCCGTACTGGGGACACACGTGGACGGTATGACACGTGTAAAAACGATGGATCGGTGACGTCACTGGGCACGCTCCCGTGCGCGATGGCGGTCGATGCGGCGTTGGTATGTTTACCTTTCTGCACTCTGCCGGTAGATGAACTTCGCGGGTTTTTCGAGGCCGCACTCGAACTGCCACGGCCATGGCCGGCCCTTGGCATGCTGGAGCAGCAAACTCGCGGATAAACACTGTTAATTACGGCGAAAAAATCGAAAAGTTTGAGGAGCTCCGAACAGTTGACTGGTGTTGCCAGTCCCAATGCACAGTGGGAAAAAAGGGCCCAAAAAATTACCGAAACATGATTTCTCGCAAACCATCGATTGCTATATATCAAAAGCTTCGTTTTTGCACCAGGAACTATATTCCGTTGAAAAATCGCACTGCACGGACCGGTGGCCGGAGTACTGGCCACCGGAAGATCCGGATTTTTGGAAATTTTATTTAAATTATTTAATTGTGAACTGATTCGCTTTCTTCAACCATGAATAGTCACGCAAAACATTCATATAATAATATAAAATACCTAGGACCCATCGGAACCAGTTCCACCGATCTCCGGTGGCCAGATCCGGAACCGCTTTAGGAAACAGCGCAATCTAGCCATGCGACGTATCAAACTTATTGATTTTGGATGGGGAGTATCCTTAATATGTAGTTTTACCTCCTTGACCGGTTCCCAGGTTCTCCGGTGGCCACATCCGGATACCATAATTGGAAAACGCCTGAAACCACTCTTGCGACAGGTCAATCTTTAAGATTTTAAAAGAGAATTGTATCTGAATTGGTCATTTGCACCCTGAACCGGTTCACAGGTTCTCTGGTGGCCACAGCTGGAACCGGTTTTTGGCATACTTCAATTAAAGATGTCTCAACTTTTTTTTCTCTCTTTTAAAGCCTTAATGTTTGGCATGTCGCAAAAGTAATTTCTGAAAACCGGTTCCGGATGTGGCCACCTGAGAACCTGGGAACCGGTCAAGGAGATAAAACTACATCTTAAGGATACTCCCCATCCAAAATCAATAAGTTTGATACGTCGCATGGCTAGATTGCGCTGTTTCCTAAAGCGGTTCCGGATCTGGCCACCGGAGATCGGTGGAACTAGTTCCGATGGGTCCTAGGTATTTTATATTATTCTATGAATGTTTTGCGTGACTATTCATGGTTGAAGAAAGCGAATCAGTTTACAATTAAATAATTTAAATAAAATTTGCAAAAATCCGGATCTTCCGGTGGCCAGTACTCCGGCCATTGGTTCGTGCAGTGCGATTTTTCAACGGAATATAGTTCCTGGTGCAAAAACGAAGCTTTTGATATATAGCAATCGATGGTTTGCGAGAAATCATGTTTCGGTAATTTTTTGGGCCCTTTTTTCCCACTGTGCAATGGACGTGATTCGAAAAAAAAAAAAAAAAAAAAATAGCATATTTAAATCTGAAATTAAAACAGTTTTTTGAAAAAAAAAAAATGTATATGTATATTTTGAGCTGTTTCAAAAACAATTCGTCCTTCATCAGAAATTTACATAAAAAAAATAAAAATAAAATTATAGGAGATGTTTGTAGAAATTAAAAAGTCAACGAAAATGTAATTTACCAAAGGAATATCTCCAAATTTAAAGGCATTTTCAGTAGATAGTTTAAAAGAAAAACAGGGTACAACATTTTATTTTGAAGCTTTATTAAGAAAACTGATTTGAAGAAATGTATATGGACGTTGTGTGTATGTTTTTAAACAACTCTAGAAACAAGATTTACGACATTTTTAAATACTTCAAAATTCAGGTTTCTTTCTTCGTGAATAGGGCAGCGAATGACCTAGAAGGTTCAAGCTGCCAGAAATAATTAAATTAACAACAACATTCTTTGTGAATTCGAATGTAAAAAAACTCATACAAACGAAAAATTTCATTTATGAACACTAGGGGGTACCAGCACCTTAAGTAACACGGAAAGGGGTACCTAGCCTAGAAAGGGTTGAGAAATGTTGAATTATAATATATTTTAACTTAAAAATAATAGTATCATGGTGTTTCTGTTTGTAAATATTATTTTATTAATTTGATAATATTTGAGATTCTCAGCCAAACAAATTATAAAGGTACTAAATCGATAATAAAAAGTTTTAAGGCACCGATTTTTTTACATTTGTATGGCACTGCTGCCAAAGTTTATAAATTTTTGTTTGGACTAATGATGCAAAAAGAAAGTACTCACATAATTTTAGCAAAAAAAAAATCGCAAGAAGTGATAATTCTTGGAAGAATTTCACAAAACCTTTTGCAAAGATAATTAACGAGCATTTACATGAATATTGATAACAATGTATTTTTGCAAATCTTTTCTACAAAATTAATAAATTCTAGTAATAATTATCTTATTCTAAAAAACGTTTCTTAATCCACCATTAGGTGGTTGGTGCCTTCCTCACATTTACAAAGTAATAATGAAAATAAGTTTATGAAAAAAATATATACCTGATACAGACTTTTCCAGAAAACAGGCAGACTCTCATTTGAAGCAAATGTGGCAACCGGGCGTTTCGCATCTGGCGCGACTCTCGCACGTAAACAAAAATATTTGGCCTTTGAGGTTATGCAAAAAATCACCCTTTTTTTGTAGATACAAAAATCTTTTTCTTAGCATAACATTTTAAATACTTTACTAAAACGAATAAATCTTAATAGGGTCTTATGGGACCCCAAAACGAATCAAATAAGGCTGACCCGGCCAAAATCGGTTCAGCCAATTCTGAGAAAATCGTGTGGAAAAAAATCATGTCTACACACATCCCGACAGACATTTGCTCAGAATTTGATTCTGAGTCGATATGTATACATGAAGGTATATCTAGAAGGTATATTTAAGAAGTTCAATTTTCGAGTGATTTTATAGCCTTGCCTCAGTGAGGTGAGCAAGGCAAAAAGGTTTTTTTTTTGAAATTGTAAAATCTGCATGCATGATGATAAAAATCCCAATCAATATGGAAATTAGAGGTATGGATTGGAAACAGATAAAAACGGCTTCGTTTACCACTTACTTGCTTTTTACTCAAGATTTGAAAGCTTTCTTGAGGAATTCAAACTTTGAACCAAATGTATGCGTTTAAAAAGTATGTTGATACTAACGTTAGCCTAAAAAACATTGTTATTGGTTTAAAAACATTCCGGAAAATTCCTTCTGGTGTCGGAAGAAAACCGGGAAAAAACCGGGAAATTAAAAATCGAAATCTGGTGGCCACCCTGAATTACCCCTTTTGTCTCAAAGACCTTGATAATTGGCCCCTTAATTAAGTTTTCTTCCCCAACTAAGCGAACTTGACCAGAAGTCAATTCTCTTTGTAATGACTATGTTATTGTGAAAATTGTATGTAAGTCTGTAACATCAACTCGTTGGTTGTCGTGCAAAACTCAACCAATCGGGATTTGTAAGGATGTCTAGATGATCCTACAATTTTGCAGAACTCGATTTGATCAAATCTGTAATTTTTGCGATCAAAAACCTCGTTCCAGCTTTTTTTTGTCGCGCTTGTCTCCGCGGAATTTCAAGCATTTTTTTTTGTACTCGCGCAAAAAAGCTAGAACGATATTATTGAGTAATCCTTATCAATCGTTTGCATTGAATCCTTTGTTGAAACCGAAGGTGAAACGCAATAGTAGAGATTTATAGAGAGTGATTCATGATAACAAAATTTGAATAAATCGATGCCTTTGTGCTCTCTTATGCTAACTAGGTAGGAAAACCAGCAAGCTTAGTACAAGAGAGCACAGAGGCATCGAAATATGAATTGGAGTTCGATGGATCGATTGATTACATAAATCATGCAACACTATGTGAATGGGCCAATGTGGATTTGAAAAAAAAACACACGCAGTATATCGAGCTCACGTCAGTAAATGATTACATTTAGAATTTTCAAGATTGATTAATTGTTTACAAACCCACATATGCTTATTAACATTGTTTTGCTTGAAATCATTTTGAGATAAGAAAGTGTTCATCCATGCAATTTTGGTTGGTGTTAGTTTTTTGTGTTTACCCGTTTGACATCGTAACGGCTGGCTCAGCAATTTGATTTGCTTCGGCTAAGTCGTGGTGGTTGTGGTGAATGATTTCTATCAGTTGCCCGTTGCAAGTCAATGTAATCCATTCTAAAGAGGTAGGGCTATGTTGCTATAGCTGTATTAGTGAGAGCACGCATAGAAAAAAAATTTGCTCGGTTTTGTTACGAAATGCAATTTTATACTGTATTTTCCTCCGTGCACTGGCAGAACAGAAAGGCTGTGACGTCATACCGTTTGTTTTGGTTGCCAAGTGCAAGGGAATTTTAGAAATTTTTAGTTTTAAGCCGATTCCAAAGAACCTGTGCGGCGTAGAACCTGCCGGAACGTTTGGCCAGTTGGATGAAAAGCTCAGCAAGAAGGTAAACACAATTGGTTGTTGATAGTAGGAAAAATCAACTAAATACATCCAATTTATTTCAGCTGTGACAGCAAAATGGAATCCGGTCGTGTAGCTTGGACAAAAGCGTTTCGGTCCGGAAGAGCACGATGCTGATAATTGATCAGATGGGAAGGAAGTGGCCGTTGCCGTGAAGCAACCAGTTGCCAAACTTTTGTGGCAGTAGTTTTTGAGCCGTTGAAGCCAATGATATGATATGTCTGTCTGGGAACATTGATAGATGAAATGGTGGTGGAACCGATCGTAGCTACTTCTTCCTGAACATTTCGATGCAACCCCAGCAGTAGCAGCAGCAGCAGGTTCTACTATGTAATCAGCAGCACCTTCACGGCCGTGGTGCGCCCCTGCACGTGATGCACTTGGAGCAGTCGTAATACGGCGGCGTCTGGCCCATGAAAAAGATGACCGGTGACAGCGGCCAGAAAATTCTGCTACCGCCGGAGGTGTTGTTCATTTATTGGTGGTGGTGGCAACTGATGGCGTCGTCTTCGTCGGCGACGGTTCTGGGACTTGGGCTGTGAAAGTTAATGCTAATTCGAACATCCTACGCTACTACTCGTGTTACTACTGGTACCATCTTTTTTGTAATTGACTGCGTAACTAAACGTTTCACTTAAGTATCAGTTAAGATTCCCAATTCAAAAATAAATGAAATTATCGAATCTGATCTTTTAATCTTTTTAAGTATTACAGAGAACCAGATAATTAAATAAAAATCTATAATCTGAACCGTGGTTGATTATGTCGAAATCATTGCTTTTTCGAAACTCACATCGTTTTGTAGAGATCTTCTCTCATCAGAACCTCTAGAACAGGGGTGACCAAAGTATGGCCCGCGGGCCAAACGTGGCCCTCGAGGTGAATTTTTGTGGCCCGCGGAATCATTTTGAAAGATCGTGTAAAGTGGCCCTTTGACCCATATTTAAAAAGATTTCATAATACTAAAATAGTAGGTTTAGTATAAGCTTTTTTGAGGACAACTTTATTTTTGTTCATTTTAAAGAAATAGTTTATCCATGCTTTGTTCCCAACTATACGACAAAAATATTTTGTAGAAAAATCTATCTTGATACAAGTTTCTATGTGATTCAAAATTGTAATTTCGTAAAAAAAATCAGACATTTTTGGAAATGAGTTCAAGTTATACTTAAGTAGAAATTAAAAAAAAGCAGGTATTCGATAATTCTTAAAAAATTTCAACGCATCATTTTTTCTGGGGCGTGCCTCACATTCATTTTGCCCTTAAATACCTACCACTTCGGGATTTGAACTCATAACAACATTAACTGTACTTTTTTAAATGACAATTAAAATTTAAGGAACATAAAAAAAAAACAGTTAAATACCTTCTTTTCATTTTTCCCTTGATCTTTTCCAGCCAGTGGTATGTAAATTTCTAACAAAAATAATTTGATTTCAATGTTTGTTTTGGCATGCAAATTGCAAAAAAAAGCTAACGGATATTTTTTGCATTTTTTAAGTTCTGTTGATTTTTTGGACAAAACCGTTGGAAAAATGTAAAAAAAACCTTTAGCTGATCAATGTATTTTCAGTCGTGTAGATTGTAATAGTATAATTATTTTTTTTAAATATCTTTTTTTTACTGTTGGCCCGCAAGCTCATGTGAGCTGCAAGGTTGGCCCGCCATTCAAAAACTTTGAGCACCCCTGTCGTAGGTAGAATCATCCCTGAGGACACCAGTTCATTACAGATTATGAACACCTTGAATGAAAATCAATTTTCCTGCGCGGTATCGAAAACCATGAATATCGATATCCACATTTCCCAAATTCGGAAGATTCCATAATGTGTTTCCCTGTCGGAACATCCCTGAGGGCTTCCGGTTATTCTGGATTATGGCCATTTTTGTTAAAATGTCATTTCTTGGTCTGTGCTTTGTCAAATCTTTACTAAAAACGCATTAATTATAAATAAAATAGCATTTTTCATCAAATCCCCATACCGCCCTGTGGAAGCCAGAGCGGTATGACGTCATCACTAGAGGCATCGCGAATGTTGACACTTTTTCGCTTACTAACACTAGACCAATACGTTTTCAGCCGGACCTCTTAATATACGGACATTGGTTGCAAGTGGCTTAGTGGAGTGCAGGTCTTTTCTTTGGATAGTTTTGTGAAAATTGCGCAGTGAATAAGATGGTGAGTCGGTGAAAAATGTTTTCCAGATTTGTAACCTTTTTTTTAAAGGAATACGTGGAGAAGAAAAGTTATAGATTTACTGTACACCGTTAGAAAAACGCTTTGATAAACACCTAAACTCCCATGCTCGAGAAAAAGGGGGAATTTCCATACAAATTCCCCCTTTTTCTCGAGCTTGGGTGTTAAAAAAGAAGGTCTTGCGTCATATAACTAATTCATGATTGATATCAACTGGTACTTACTTCAATCAATGCACAATTTAATTCTAGGTCGAAACAGCTGCCAAGAACGCCCCTTCGGCTGGACAGATGGCTCGTGGGGCAATTGTCACGGTTGGGGCGGCCAAGACCGCCGCTGTTTGGGCCGGATCGACGGCAGCAAAAAGCGCGTTCCGTGCCACGTGCATCAGGACAACGCTTAAGGTTGCCGCTCCCGTGGGAGTCAAGAGGTCCTTGGCCGTGTACGCGGGAACGCGCGCGAGTAACTACGTAACCGGGGGCATAATTCCCGGGGCCCTGGCGGCGCTGGCCATTTACGATGGGTGGTGCATCGCCCGTTGGGCCTACAATTGGTATTCTAAGCCAAAATGATGTGCTTAATTTTGGCTACAAACGTTGAATAAAGTTCTTCCATCAATAAAATGTTGTTTAGTGTTTTTTTTTTATGAAATCTGAAATTCTAACCTATATTTCTAAAAATTTACTAATTTGTTTTAGCTAAGGTTAGCTAAGGTTATTTTAATGTCCATGGTTGGTCGGTGGTCGATCCACTTATTTTTGTATCGTGCATACTTACGGAGCGTTCTTTTATTACGTAACACAAAAAAATTGAATTTTTGACCCCCTCCCTTTCCCTCAACTGTGTTACGTAATAAAAGAACGCTCCATTACATACTTCTTTCAATTTTTCACGACAAGAGCATAATTTGAAAAGGGCGCATAAGCATTTTGACAGCCAGGACTATTTCGCAAATTTCGAAGCAACAGGCAACTATTCAACAAAATCCGCAGTGTTATACTCTTCAGCCGGGAATGAAGGGTTTCTTTGAAAAAATCCAATTCAAGGGGTGTTTTATGGAATTGCACAGAATGTTTTTTTGACATTTAATATTTAATACAGGCGCCAACCTTTTAAAAAAAAAATCTACATTATTCACTCTACAGCATTGCCTTGGCGTTCTCGATTGCGAGATTCCTACTCGAAACTAGGCTTGATTGTTGAGGCAACTGCAAACCTCTTTTTACACCTCAGCTTCCATCCACCCCGGGATTCGAACTGACGACCTTTGGATTGTGAGTCCAACTGCCTACCAGTGACTCCACCGCGACAGTACCCAGGGAGACGACTCCTACAGCCTGGATTGAGCTAACGACCCAACCGGGACCAACATTTACTTCCCCGTCCGACGGAAGGCGTGATCAGACAAATCTCGTCTCGAAAGTGCCACCGGGACCGTCTGGGATCGAACCCAGGCCGACTGGGTGAGAGGCAAGCACGCTTACCCCAACACCACGGGTCCCGCCAATTTTAAATCTTTAAAATGCATTGGAAAGAAGAACTCTTAAAATTTTAGAAATTGTTGGGGTTAGAAGTGTGACTTTACTAATGTTTTTGAAGATGTCATTTTTTCTTGTGACAACTGTGGCTGTGTTTTTCGTTATGATTTCTAGAGTTTTTTTTTACAGGTCCTAAAAACATATGAAAGACAATAGCTTAAAGGACCCTTACAACAAAATCTAGATTTTCAATATTTTATATAAAAATGAGTATGTCGTATTTTTTGTATTGTCCCAGAGTATGCCTTTACGCATTTTTTTTATAATTTAAATGGCGTTACGAATGGTGCACGCCCGAAATGTCAAAATCACGTAGTAGTACCAACATTACAAAAAAAAAGTGTGCCATGGTATTGGAGCAGCATAAGGGCGCCTCTGGCGGTGAATCCGAAAGATATTCACCATGCTTTTAAATTTTTGAAAAATGATCGTTATATTTTTGGGACAAGCTAGTGACCTCGACTTTCATGTCTGTTTGTCTGTGGTACCACTGCACGATTTTGACATTTCGGGCACGCACCATTCGTAACGCCATCTTCGCTTAAAAGTCTGGTTAGAAGAAAATGTGAAAACAAGCAAAATATTGAAAAAAGTGTGCGCGAAAGTCTTCCCACTCGGTTACATGAGGGACTGGGCCATTTTTCAAATGTTAGCAATGGAAAATTCAATAAAACATTGATATGAATTGTAATTAGAACTCTTTATTTTTTCTCTTAGACAAAAAAAATCTGAAATTAGATCACATTAGTACTAGAAGGTTACTATAATGTTTACTACAACAAACATGTAGAAATCATCAATAATGGAAAAATACCACATAGCTTTCCACGTAACTTCAACGTGAATATTTTTTCGAGTGTCTTTCAAACATGATCCTAAACTGTCGAGCTCAGCATCGGGGGCTCGCAACTTCAGGCGACCTCAGATTATTTCAAATCATTTGCCTTCTGTAAGCGGCGTGACGTGGTAGTTTGGACCCTTTTTATTAAGTAAAGTTTGAAAGCTGACATTTTTGTTCACCATGGAAAGAAGCACTGGGAGGGTAGGTTAATAACTTTACAGCATTATTTGATATTAACGTGTGTTTCATAATTACAATTCCAGAATAATACATTAGCGAGTGGTTATATCTATGATCCTGGTAATCGACTTTATATTGGTGGACCGATAAGTGCTAGAGTAAAAATATTCAGAACCTTTAGAAACTATTCAGTACGTGTGGTTAAGGGAGTTGCCACTTATTGGGGTGCAAAAAAGATTGCAAGTGCCCTTGGTATAAGCATTATTGCTAACATAACGGATGCAATAGTTTCCAAAGCATCGTTGGTGTTCACAATTTATGAATGCTGGTGCATTGCACGCTGGATCTACAATTGGTTCAATTCTGGACCAGAATAAAAATGTTCCATGCAAAAGACAATAATTTTTTTTCGTCTTATGTTGGTAATCATAAACTTTTCATGAAAATAAACGTTTGATTTAAAAACTCATAGAAACGTAAATTGTCATTTTTTTTTTTAGAAATTCCCGATCGATGGGAAAAGGTAGATTTTGGACTGTGAATAATGAAACAAACTTTTATTAACTAATCGTTATTAAAGTAGAGTGTGTTCTAGGTACATATTGTCAGTGCAGTATTCAATATTTGATTTATTTGATTAATTTTTACGCGACAATCGCGACAATGGTTAATGTTAAATTTAAACTTTTTTCAACCAAATTCAAAGCTTCACTTCGGCACCCCACTGGCAACACTGCCGGGCAGCTGTATCTTGCCACTAACCCCGGCAGCACGGCCAGTGTCGTCCAGCTTCTGGGCCTTGGTGGTCCGCAGCGGCACGAAGGAAATCCTGTCCTCCAACCCGTTGATGGCCGATTTGCGGGGTATTTGCAGCCGTTCCGAGGGCGCCTCCTCCTCGCCTTCCCCCTCGGCAGCCTCGTCGGCTGGGGCTTCCTCCTCTTCCCCCTCGGCTGGTGGAGCCTCCTCGCCAGCGTCCTCGAGAACTTCCGCGTCGTCATTACTCGGCTTCTTTCCCGGCGGACGTTTCGAAACCTTGCGGTTTGGATAGGCCGGCATGTCCTCGAAGCTGTACGCGGTGCCGGGTCGGATCAGGACTGGAAACACTGGGAGGTAATTTTTTTTAGAAAATAAACTAAATATTTTTTTCAGAATTTAAGCTAATTGTATTCAAATCTACCTTTATTCAATACGTATCTGGCGCTAGAAGTTATTATGGTAAAAAAATAGTTTTATTTAGCTCAAATTTTCCACGGTTTAATTATTTTTGAAAAAGCGAAAAAGTTTTATAAAATTGATTATTTCTAACTCTGACTAAGCATTACACATTTTGACTTCTATAAAGCAAACAAGTTAGACTGAATATTGAATTCTATCCACAAGTACAAACGCAAGTGGTCGTCGGTGCTTCCGTCGTTGTGGTCGTAGTTGATACTATTGGTGAACTTATTGGTATTGGAAAAACTAGAGAATGATGATTAAAGTCAAAGGTATTTTCTTAAATCTACCTGCGTTTCAAGCAAAAAATGATGCTTAGTAAAATAATTTTAGGTTAAATAAAAACAACTTGTTTTAGCTGCTTAAATTTGATATAATTTAAAGTTTGAACCATATCAAGTTACATTTAAAAATATTCACTAAATTCTAATTCGATTTAACTATGCTTAAGCGTCAACATCTGTATCAATTAAAACCATCTCACCTGGGTACGAGCAGCACGGCCGGTGGCACTGGTTGACCGGGTAGTGCTTGCTGCAGTAGTTCCGCAGTCCGTAGTCGTTCATGGCGAACACGTGCCGGCCCAGATCGAGGACGGCGCCCTGCAGGTGCGGCGGGTACTGGGGCCACTCGCCGCGGGCCGCAAAGTAGCAGAGGATGTCTGTTGGTAGATTGTAAAATGTTTAATGCTTTACTTTATGTTTGAGCTTATATACATTTTGAAGTAAATATTTTATTAGCTCATGATTTGAATTTCATACTGATTTCAAGGTTTCCAAATTTATTACAACACTGTTTGTTTTTCACATTGGGATAAAGTTTAATTACTTTGACAAATATTGACTACCCTAATAACACAATTATAACTTTATTTTTTATCATGGATATTAGTTTTTAAAACTTATTTGCTTTCAGTAGCAACGTTGTTGCGGCATTACATTGTACAGTTACTAAGCTGTGATTTTCAAGGATGTGCGTAAAAAGGTCGAAGGACATAAGGTCGAATGTTGAAAAATGAAGCAATTATTAATAATTATAATAAACTTCTTGATATTTTTGTATAACAATATTTTCTCACTTGAATAAAATAACTTCCAAACATTTTTTTTAGTTTTTCTATTCAGCAAAAACATATTTTTTTTAGAATAATATTGCTAATTATCCCATTCTTTCAAACATGAGAAGTTATTTAAAAAAGAAAACGTCAGACTGCTAGAAATATTTTAAGAGATTTTGTATTCTTTAAAAATAAACCATTTTCGATGATTTGGAGAGTTTTTTTCAAATTCTTTCAAAGGTGAGCAGTTCTTTGAAAAAGGGGACTTCTTGAATATTTTTTTCGGTTTAAAAAACAAACTTTTCTTGATTGTTATAATATTTTTGTGAGTTTTTGCCAATTTTTCAAACATGAGCAGCGATTTTATTAAAAGTCTGACTAATAAAATATTATGGAAGCTAATATTTCAAAAAAACATCACATCCTTGATTGCCGTAATAATTTTGTGAGATTTTTTTTCCATTCGTTCAAACATGAGCAGTTTATTTAAAAAAGACATAATTTTAAAATAATTTGTAAGTTTTTATCTAATTTATCAAAAACAAAAAAAAAATTGTTGGATATACTCTAGTGATTTTTTCTATTCTTTCAAACATAAACAGTTCCAAAAAAGAACAAAAGTCTTGCATCTTCAATATTTTTGCAAGCTTTCTATCATTTTTCAATTTGTCCTCAATGTCATATTAGTTCCTCAAAAAATCTGACTTCAAAAATATTTAATTTTTTACTTTTCAAAAATAAATTCTTCCCTGCTTTTGAAGAAAGTCTCCAAAATCTGGTTTCATACTTTTGTCATACATTCTTCATATGTAACGAAAACAATGTACTACACAATAAATTGCTTCACTTAAAATTAAATAAATTTTAACTGAATTTTCATCAACCGAAATTTCATTAAACAAAAATTTATATTTCCATTTAATTTTTGTGTGTCACATTGACAGATGATTCACTCAAATTTGAGTAAAATTGTTGTCAAACAACTGAAATTTCAGCAAAAGAAATGTCAAATTGTTTTGCTGCTTAAAATATATGTTTTTCTAAATTTTTTAAACTGGTCAAAATTTTCCTTTTGGTGTTGAAACACGCCAAAGAAAAAAATCATTTATTTCACTGATAATATTTTTGATATTTTTTTCATTTAGGAAGTCATGCGATTGAGAGATAATCTGGCATATATATTATTATTATATTTTTTTTCGAAATCTCAGTTCAATTAGGAGAGCTGAATCGTCAATTAAGCTTATAAATGTACAGTATGTAAAAAAAGTATTTACACCCCTTGGGCACTATGCACATTTTGTGATGAAACATGTAAACAATTTAATGTTGACAGAAACCTAGTACTACGTTTTGTTCAGAAACTCATGCCGTACATTTTGCTACAAATAGCTCATGAAAAGATGTTTTCTATAAAAAGTTATATAACAAATACTATTACAAAAATAAAAAAAGGTGCAAAATAAGTTTGTACACCTTTCGAAAAATTAACATAAATAAAGTAGTTTGTTGACAAATCACCATAAATCCAGTCTCCCAAATCCAAATAGGCATCCTTGACTGATTAAAAAAATAATTTGGTTTGAATATAAAGTTTACTAATTACTTAGTATAAAAGTTTATATAACTCTGGAAATTCTATATAAAACTTATCAAATCTTAATTTTGCCAACTTTCAATTTAACTAAATGTCAATATATTACCATAAAATTGCTAAATAAACATTCTGGAGTGGGGATAACACCGTTTTGGGGGTCTTTGTAACGATAGAATAGATTTTTCGTTGGAATTTCGTACCAACCCGGAATAACGTCGTCGGAAAATCCGCCGGCATCCGAACCGGTCCACAATTCACAAATCAACCTATGTGGCATCGGAAAGGGCATAAAATTACCGATCTTTTGATACCCATTCATCTAGGTTTTCTATAAAACCCACGTTTTTAAATACCTGGGCAAAAAGTAAGTTTGATCCACGATAACAAAAATTACGAAATTCCATACATTTTTGGCAGATTGCTCAAACGAAACCATAACAACGTTTTTGCCTAGGTATTTAAAAACGTGGGTTTTATAGAAAACCTAGATGTCTGGGTATCAAAAGATCGGAAATTTTATGCCCTTTCCGATGCCACATAGGTTGACTTGTGAATTGTGGACCGGTTCGGATACCGGCGGATTTTCCGACGACGTAATTTCGGGTTGGTACGAAATTCCAACGAAAAATCTATTCTATCGATACAAAGACCCCCGAAACGGTGATATACCCACTCCAGAATGTTTATTTAGCAATTTTATGGTAATATATTGACATTTAGTTCAATTGAAAGTTTGCAAAAAATGTTTAGATAAGTTTTATATAGAATTTCCAGAGTTATATAAACTTTTATTCTGAGTAATTAGTTAACTTTATATTCAATCCAAATTATTTTTTTAATCAGTCAAAGATGCCTATTTGGAGTTGGGGGACTGGATTTATGGTGATTTGTCAACAAATTTACTTTATTTATGTTAATTTTTCGAAAGGTGTACAAACTTTTTTTGCACCTTTTTTTTATTTTTGTAATAGTATTTGTTATATAACTTTTTATAGAAAACATCTTTTCATGAGCTATTTGTAGCAAAATGTTCGGCATGAGCTTCTGAACAAAACGTAGTACTAGGTTTCTGTCAAACTTTAAATTGTAGCATGTTTCATCATAAACTGTGCATAGTGCCCATGGGGTGTAAATACTTTTTTTACATACTGTATGCAAAATTTTACAAAATTGTATTCCCAAAAATCTCTTGCAATGAATATTTTCTGTGTTGACTACAATTTTTCTTACATTACACATTATTGCATTTATTTACGGTAGGTTTTAAAGTGTTGTGAAATAGTCGTGAAATTCAGATGCCGTAAAATCAAAATTGCTGTTTATTAAAATTTAGTTAAATATATAAAGAAAATTTAAAAGCTCAAAGTTGCATAGTTAATTTAATTTGGTTAACCGCGGTGGATTTTCTTGAAATAATTCGAACTGTCAAAAATCCACCAAAGCATCTACCGGTGGATACTTTTCTACCACAGTTTTTTGTGCGATCAATGTGGTAGATGCTTTGGTGGATTTTTGACAGTTCGAATTATTTCAAGAAAATCCACCGCGATTAACCAAAATCAAATTAACAATACAACTCTCGGATTTGTTTTCAAAAGGACGTAAGAGCCATTGGTAAACAAAGCCCTTTTTGCTTCGGTATTCGACCTACTTACGAGAAACCAATTTCAAAAATGCTAGAGATTGTTCATCTATACATCCTTGAAGTGCCCTGAACTTAAAATAAATGAAATTAACTTTCAATTTGGAGCTAAACGAAAATTAGTATCGGAGATCAAAGTGGCTCTTACGGCTTTTTGAAAACTCACCCGAGAACTTAAGTATTAAGGGTGCACAGCAATCAATGAAGTAGTTGTCTTCTTATACCAAATTTGTCAAAATTATAGTCAAACCTTGCTGCAAATTATTTTGTAGACAGAACTTTAGGGGATGAATAAAAAAATTTATCGGTCGATTCTTAAGAAACTAAATGAGTGAAACAAAAATCTTGGTACAAAATGCACTGGTTGATGTGCACCATTAAAATAAAAAAAAACTTGTTAAATTTTGTTGTGTTTTCTTTTTATTTTAATTTTTTAAATTCCAAAAATAAAAGGATCAAAATATCAACAATGCAACTTACATGGCAGCTTCAGCAATCCAAAAAACGCGCTGGTTTTATCGTTCGGTCCGGGGAACACTATCGCGGGTTGTCCGCCACCTCCAACCGGTCCCAGCCCCAGGTATCCCTGGCTGGACCCCCCTCCAACCGCTCCGCCACCGTTAAATCCCGCCCCAAACCCGTCGTACGAGTACGCCGGCGGTTGGGGACGTGGCACAAGGGTGGCCACCACGCAGCTATCCTGGGGTGCCAAAAGGACCACCAGCACCAGAGTGCCAATTATGCTGCTGGTTCCGACGTACATGGCACTGGCTGGCACTTGAAAAAGTGGCGAACTTCGAAACTGCTGAAACCGAACACACTCGCGAAAAAATTCACCGGGGTACCTTTCCGCGGTGACTGACGGCCGTCGGGGACTGCAATGACCGGACCGCCAGGGATCAACAGCCTTTTATTGAAGTTTGAAGCCATGAAGCTTTTAGGTGGAGAGTTCTTTATCGACGGATAATGATAGCTGGTGTGTGGCAACACCATTCATGTTGCACGTGCACAGTAGTTAGTGCTAACCCTCTACTGACAGGTTGAATAGGTTTTGTTCTTCATGAAATTTTATCACAATTTTTTTTCTGATTTATAAGTTGAATTTTCTATTAATGTTGTTCTAAAATTAACCTTATTTTCATGATAAATTCGTAATGAAGTGATCCACCGAGGGTTCAAAATGATGAAAATGGGGCAGGATTTCGTGTCCTGATGCTTCACCCTTTTTCTGGTGAAAATTGAATGCCCACCACGCTATGGATTAAGAGCTAAACGAGTGTGTTGGTGTGATGTTCTCACCGGGGTTTTGTTTTGCGCAATCCTAGACTAGTTAACGTGAATGACCGACTAGTCGATAAATGGAATGAATGGACGGATTGTCATGTTTTGTTTTTTTATGTTAAGGTTTTCAGTTTTTCCATTTTCAATCCAATGTTTCCATTTTCAACATCAAAGGAATTTGGTATAGGTTTATCTTGTATTCAATTTATTTAACACTGAACTATTTGTTCTCACACGATTTTCATTCTAAAATTGTTAGTACATTGCACTTTTATTTGTTGTTAAGTTATATATATAAGAGCAACAATAAAAAAGATGATTTTTGTTGAAAGTATACACAGCAAATATCCGATGGTAAAATTGCATGCAAAAGCATGCACATCACATCACATAATGCAATATTTTTTTAAAGCCAGGCCTTTTACACGCAGCTGGATCACTACTTTTTAGCTGTGTATTGAAGAACAAAATTTTAACTAATATTACACATATCGGGCCTTGTCGTACGATTATTCTTTGAATTATCACAATCTCTTTTTCAAATATTTTTTAGAATCATTCACAAATTGAGCTTTTGAGTTTTATTTTATTTTATAATCTTCTTCAAAAAATATAATCTTTTGCTTAAATTTCAAAAACAAAGTTTTTTATTGGGTAAAAGATCGTTGCATCTTCCACATGGAGAGACTTTTTTTTTAAATTTATCAATATTAACAAAAATAAAAATAGAGCAATTCCAGCTCAAATCAGGATTTTTTCTGGTACTTTTGTACCCGACCCTCTCCGATTTCAATGAAACTTTGTATACATGTTACCCTACGCTTATATAAGCCATTTTTGTGTATATGGAGCCAGTTGCACTCGATAATGACATTTGAGAAGGGCGTAAGGGTTTTAAATATTTTTGTATTTTGTAATTTAAATATTGCTGTTTCTCTGAGCCGTTACATCGTATCAAAAAGTGGTCAAAGACAAACTTGTAGGAAATTAAACGGGCTTTTTGAAAAAAAAAATACACTGAATGAAAAATACACGCCAATTCTATGAGATTTTTCAATTTTTAAGTTTAAAAGTTAAATTTTAAGGTGATGTCACGATTTTTTTTCGCTCAAATTTTTTGTGAAAATAGCCTAAAATGTGACAAAAAGACTCACGAAAAATGCAGGATGGTATGTCTCTCCTAAAAAAATACAAAAATCATTTACTAAAACTGTTTTTTTGAAAAGTTGTCTAAACGTAAAAATGTTCAAAAACCGATAGCGAGAATCGATTTCCCAGACAATTTTACATAAAAGTCTCCATATTGACCATTGTCCTATGTCCAATCCTTGTGAAGATACAGCGGTTTTAAAAATAAAAATGTTGAAAAAATAGGTTTTTTAGTGGTTTTTGGCAATTTCTATATGACAGACTTGATTTTTCAATCTCGTAAATATTTTTACCGGAAAGCTCGTCCAATTTCCTATAACTTTAAAGTCATTATTAAATAAGTTACCTTGATCATAAATCAGAGATTGA
This sequence comes from Culex pipiens pallens, assembly GCF_016801865.2. Lineage (NCBI taxonomy): Eukaryota > Metazoa > Arthropoda > Insecta > Diptera > Culicidae > Culex > Culex pipiens. The sequence continues at coordinate 31,252,057 of NC_068939.1, forward strand.
ATTAAATTGAGATTGATAAAAAGTGTCCACGTGGTTTATGGATGGTCCCATAAGTCCTTTTCAAATGTTAAACTTGATATCATTACAAAATAAAACCCTTTTGCTTTCTTTATTTAAAATTGGTTTATGTGAAAATTTCTGAAATGCTCATAACAAAAAAAAAAAAAAAAACAAAGAAAAATTGGTTAGTTCAAGAGAAATTACTTACTGGGTCGATATGACCTTTACAAACCTAAACCGAGATTTTATTGCAAAACAAAACCTTTTTGCATGCGTGAAATTGAATAAAAATCATAAAAATGTTTGTACAGGAAACAAAATCATAATACTTATACAATAAATTGTGCATTTTTTCAATAAATGGATGATAATTATAATTCAAGATTCAGAACTGCTTTTTATTAAAAAAAATATGCATGTTTTTTTAATTGAGTAGTATTCTTTTGGTTTTTCTAATTTAACTGATTTTCATTTCGTGTTTTTTTTTCTATGACCAAATATAACAATGCATAGAAACAGTGCATATTCAAAAATCGGCATCTCGGAAACAGTTTTTTTTTATCGATTCGGTTTCGTAGGCAAAGTTGTAGCATTAGCATAAACAGGCTTGATTTTTTGTGGTATTAGAAATAATCCGGATGTAACAATTTTGGAAATACATTTTTAATTTAACTTATGTTTTTCACCTAAAAATTAAATTATGCAAAATAATAAAATAAAGATTAAATACAAATAACCTAAGAGTAATTATTCCCCACAACTTTGCCGAAGACAAAAAATCGGTCAGAAACCCAGTTTTAAAGATAAATATTTTTGTAAATTTACTGCTAGCATTACTGAACCGTCAGATAAGTACACGCAAACCTGGCGCTTATCAGACCGATCTCTGATAATCGTCTATCAGAGATTCTCTGATAAACTTTTTGGTTTGAGTTCATCCAAGAAAACAACTTTAACGCACACTTGAGCACAACATTGTATCGTACACGAGAATTCACCCCCAATTCATCCAAAGATCGTTGCGCCCTGTGCCCTCTGTGAAAAGGGGCATTCAAAAATTACGTTACCCAATTAAATATTTGATAAATTTTGCGAAATTGTTTTTTAATTGTTTAATGTCAAAATGTCAAAATGTCAAAATGTCAAAATGTCAAAATGTCAAAATGTCAAAATGCAAAATGTCAAAATGTCAAAATGTCAAAATGTCAAAATGTCAAAATGTCAAAATGTCAAAATGTCAAAATGTCAAAATGTCAAAATGTCAAAATGTCAAAATGTCAAAATGTCAAAATGTCAAAATGTCAAAATGTCAAAATGTCAAAATGTTAAAATGTCAAAATGTCAAAATGTCAAAATGTCAAAATGTCAAAATGTCAAAATGTCAAAATGTCAAAATGTCAAAATGTCAAAATGTCAAAATGTCAAAATGTCAAAATGTCAAAATGTCAAAATGTGAAAATGTGAAAATGTCAAAATGTCAAAATGTCAAAATGTCAAAATATTGACAATTTGACAATTTGACAATTTGACAATTTGACAATTTGACAATTTGACAATTTGACAATTTGACAATTTGTCAATTTGTCAATTTGACAATTTGACAATTTGACAATTTGACAATTTGACAATTTGACAATTTGACAATTTGACAATTTGACAATTTGACAATTTGACAATTTGACAATTTGACAATTTGACAATTTGACAATTTGACAATTTGACAATTTGACAATTTGACAATTTGACAATTTGACAATTTGACAATTTGACAATTTGACAATTTGACAATTTGACAATTTGACAATTTGACAATTTGACAATTTGACAATTTGACAATTTGACAATTTGACAATTTGACAATTTGAAAATTTGACAATTTGACAATTTGACAATTTGACAATTTGACAATTTGACAATTTGACAATTTGACAATTTGACAATTTGACAATTTGACAATTTGACAATTTGACAATTTGACAATTTGACAATTTGACAATTTGACAATTTGACAATTTGACAATTTGACAATTTGACAATTTGACAATTTGGCATTTTGACATTTTGACATTTTGACATTTTGCATTTTGACATTTTGACATTTTGACATTTTGACATTTTGACATTTTGACATTTTGACATTTTGACATTTTGACATTTTGACATTTTGACATTTTGACATTTTGACATTTTGACATTTTGACATTTTGACATTTTGACATTTTGACATTTTGACATTTTGACATTTTGACATTTTGACATTTTGACATTTTGACATTTTGACATTTTGACATTTTGACATTTTGACATTTTGACATTTTGACATTTTGACATTTTGACATTTTGACATTTTGACATTTTGACATTTTGACATTTTGACATTTTGACATTTTGACATTTTGACATTTTGAAATTTTGATAATCTGATAATTTTAATTTTTTTAGATTTTTAGATATTTAGATTTTTAAATTTTTAGATTTTTAGATTTTTAGATTTTTAGATTTTTAGATTTTTAGATTTTTAGATTTTTAGATTTTTAGATTTTTAGATTTTTAGATTTTTAGATTTTTAGATTTTTAGATTTTTAGATTTTTAGATTTTTAGATTTTTAGATTTTTAGATTTTTAGATTTTTAGATTTTTAGATTTTTAGATTTTTAGATATTTAGATTTTTAGATTTTTAGATCTTTAGATTTTTAGATTTTTAGATTTTTAGATTTTTAGATTTTTAGATTTTTAGATTTTTAGATTTTTAGATTTTTAGATTTTTAGATTTTTAGATTTTTAGATTTTTAGATTTTTAGATTTTTAGATTTTTAGATTTTTAGATTTTTAGATTTTTAGATTTTTAGATTTTTAGATTTTTAGATTTTTAGATTTTTAGATTTTTAGATTTTTAGATTTTTAGATTTTTAGATTTTTAGATTTTTAGATTTTTAGATTTTTAGATTTTTAGATTTTTAGATTTTTAGATTTTTAGATTTTTAGATTTTTAGATTTTTAGATTTTTAGATTTTTAGATTTTTAGATTTTTAGATTTTTAGATTTTTAGATTTTTAGATTTTTAGATTTTTAGATTTTTAGATTTTTAGATTTTTAGATTTTTAGATTTTTAGATTTTTAGATTTTTGGATTTTTAGATTTTTAGATTTTTAGATTTTTAGGTTTTTAGATTTTTAGTTTTTTAAATTTTTAGATTTTTAGATTTTTAGATTTTTAGATTAAATAACGTTGCATAATTGTATAGATGAAGAACTGTTTCTTTAATCATTTAGACACATTATTCCATCCCTTGAAAACGACAGATTGTTTTTCCCATAAAACAATAATGACAATGATTGAAAAATAAAAACTTATTCGACACATGAAATAACTTTTTACATTTCAATTCTTTAATGTTATTTTCTAGGGTGCGCAGTTTATGAACGACCCTAGACCAAACACGTTCCCAGTCAAATCAATCCGAATTCTGAAACGGAATCTAATTAGAATCGTATACAAATTCCGTTTCAAACGCAACAACCGGTTCGAGCACGGAACCGGTTGTTGCGTTTGAAACGGAATTGGTATACGATTCTAATTAGATTCCGTTTCAGAATTCGGATTGATTTGACTGGGTTGCATCGTCTTATTTGAACAGCCCCTTGTCAACGTTGGGCAAACTGGAAAAGAAAATGGCAGCGCGTGTTTTGATTTTTGCTCGTGCTTTGTATTTTTTTGCAAGTTCGCGAGTTTTCTAATCATTTTTCGTCTTAAAATAGTAAAAACTTAATGGTGCAAGTGAGTAATGTATATTTTTGAAAACAATAATGCAAATTGTGAACAGATTTATCTGCATTTAGGTTAAGTTATTTGTGACGATAAGTGCTTTAAAAAACATTCCCATTTTTGTCTCTGCCACAGGTGATGGCCGTAAGATGACCCTTCAACTGGACATAACTCAGTGGATTGGAAATAGCCTGCATTCCGTGGCCACCGGTATCTTGGACGATGGACGGTTTACCACCGGAAAACAACGTAAGAAGGAGCTCAAGCCGGCACGAGACGCTGAAGATGCCAAACCAGAATCAAGGGCGAATTTGTGATCGCGAGAGAGTTGGAGGATAATATACCGAGTGCAGTGTATCTTAGTTAGTCTTGTTTTTATGAGTAAATAAAGGTTTTGATAAAGGTTTTTTTTCGATTCGTTTTTTTTACCTCCCATGAAAAAGCTCCCCCGGTTCCACCAATACAAACGCAAATGATGTAGTGGTGTGCGTGCCTTTTGAAAGCGAATCGATGCTAGCGCTGCCCAAGCGGTGAGAATTGGAAACATCCCTTTTGCTTAGGGATTCACCAACACAAGCACAAAACTGGTGAATAAGTTTTGCTGCGTGAACCAGATGAACTTTAACTGACAATCTCTGATAAAGCTTTGACGGAGATTTCTCTGATAGAGACGCTCTATCAGAGAATCTCTGATAAATTTACCGAGTATTTCGGTCAATTTGACCGAAGTCTAGGTTGCGTGTAGTATCAGCATAAACTTAGTTTGGTACAGACTATACCCTCCCATAATTTTTCAGCCGGTTTAGAGTATTATATTGAGAGCACACACATTGTGCCCTAAAATTAAGCTTAAATTGCTGATATTATTGTTCACAACGACGCTTATTTTTCTGACCATGTCCCTTTGTAAAACCTCAAAGCATTAAAAATTGATTTTTAAATTAATTTAAAAAATAATGCCGTAACCTTACTTGACAAAATTAACTTGCTTGACAGCTCGTTCCAAGGAGACCATAGTGTCAAAATCAAAATCAAATTATTCGCTCTACAGCATTGCCTTGGCGTTCTCGATTGCGAGATTCCTACTCGAAACTAGGTGTCCGAAGGCTTGATTGTTGAGGCAATTGCAAACCTCTTTTTACACCTTAGCTTCCATCTACCCCGGGATTCGAACTGACGACCCTTGGATTGTTAGTCCAATTGCCTACCAGCGACTCCACCGAGACAGGACCCAGGGAGACGACTCCTACACCTGGACTGAGCTAACGACCTAACCTTTGTAGGTTAGTCCGGGACCAACATTTACTTCCCTTCCGACGGAAGGCGTGATCAGACAAATCTCGTCTCGAAAAATGCCACCGGGACCGTCTGGGATCGAACCCAAGCCGACTGGGTGAGAGGCAATCACGCTTACCCCTACACCACGGTCCCGGAGACCATAGTGTATCAATGGTAAAATGTTGTCTTGTAATTTTATTTTATTATTTGCATTAACATAACATAAGTTATCCAAAATGTTTTTAAAATGTTTTATACCATTGTACAAAACAATGAAAATAGGGCTTAAGGACCCTGTTATAGGAAAATTTCGCCAAATTTTACTTAACTGTCATTTAAGCGCAAAATAACAATTTGCCTGATCAACCATTCCATGTGTATACAATTCAAACCTGAAATCATTCAAGTTTCCATTTCAACCACACTCCACAAAAACAAACAACAACCCCAAACCACGCTCCTTGTACCAAAGTCAACCAAACTTTTCGACTCGTGCAATCTATCATCCGGTCACGTGGAACGACGCTCCGTTCCGTGGTCCGCCCATGAATAAACATCATGGCGCGCCGTGCTCCACAGGTGGTTGAAACTACATGCCTGCCCTCCAGCGAAAAGTACACACAGAATCATAGTTTACACGACCATTTTGACCCGGAAAATGTCCAATGAGACTCGGTGTTTTTTGGGTGACGTGACGAAAATCGTTAGGGTTCCTTAGGGTGGTCACTTTATTTAAAATTATTTTCTTTCTTTGTATTTTCGATCAATTATAACTTTACAGTCAAGTAACTAACATTTAATTTAAAATTAATTAATTTTCCTACACCAATTCACCCCACACTCTCAACAAAACATGTTCCAGGAACGCCAGCAAACAAAAAAAGGAACCCTCCTGGCAGATTCTCATTTCGTGCGAGTCTGGGTCGTGGTTGGGCCTCTCTTCAAAGCCGTCGGAAAACGGATACACAAACATCCCATGGACGCCCCGAGCAATCTGGCTGGCTGGCTGTTGTTATTTTCGTTCTGTTACACAGACAAGAACCATAAACAACAGAGCCCGGCAAAGGATCGTGTGTTACACAAAGCAATTAACGCGCTATTCAAACCTGGGGAAGAAATTTTCCACCGTGGGGAAATGTAGAATCATTGAAATATCTGAAATGTTCTGAATATATTAAAAAATGAGTCAGGAGTGTTGCTCAAACACGTCTTTGATTTTCGTGGAACTTTGTTCTAAGGAACAATTTTGGTTCCTGATAACGAGACCAGAGTGTATCTTCCATTATCAGATGCAAGGTTGGTTCGATCTCGAAGCAGCTGCATCGTATCAAAAAGAGGTCAAAGACACACTTTAAGGAAATTTGAAGGGCTATCTAAACAAATAAGCTTTTGACTAACATTTAAGAAAGGCGTAATATTGAGTGTATGGCCCTTTTGAAATGTATGTCTTGATTTAAAAATCTTGAAAATACTGTTTTCGAAAAGATCGGAAAATTTCACGAATGTTTCATATTTTAACATTGTAAATTGGACCATTAGTTGCTGAGATATCGACGTTAGAAAATTGTGGGTTGTTTGGGTGAGACTTAGAAAACATAAATTTTCCTGTTTTTAAACCTTTGCATGGCAATATCTCAGCATTTAAGGGTCGTATCAACAAAGTTCAAGAAAGCAAAATATAGGGAATTTTCTCAGCATTTTATTTTTTTTTTCTTCAAAGGTGGACAAACATGTGCACTAATTTAAAAAAATGAAAAACTGCGACCGTTTACAAAAAAGTTACCTAAAAATGGCTTTTACTTTAAAACGGTGCACTTTATCAAAATTTCACTAAAGTACTTTTTGATGGCAACCCATGAAGTTGAAAATTTTTGCGACCAATATTTCGATTTTTTGAAAAAAATAGTATTGATTAAAAAATTCATAACTCGGTCAAAGATTTTTTGCACAACCTTGAAAATTTCTGGAAAGTTGGCATTTGATGTCCCCTAAAACATAAAAAAAAAATAAATAAAAATAGTGTTTTTTGCAAATCAAGTTTTAGTGAAACTAAAAATCACAATTTTTTTTACATTGTATCATTTTTTTCAGTGTAGTCCTTATCCATACCTACAACTTTGCCGAAGACACCAAATCGATCGAAAAAAATTCTTCAAAAGATACATATTTTTGAATTTTCATGCATCATTTTTGTATGGACAGCTCCCAAATTTGAATGGAAGATTATGTGGAAAAACTAATGATGCAAGATTCAGCTTGATTACAAAATACAAAAAAATAAATTAAAAGAAAGAAGACTGATTTCGTAGAGAATTGCTCAAATCGGTTAAAAGTGAAACCACTCAATGTTGAGATGACATTTTTTTATTTTATTCTTTCATTTGTTTTAGGGGGCTTAAAAAGACATTTTCTGAAGAATAATGGTGCACCATGTTGTAAAATCTGGTTTTAACCCTCTACAACCCAACCCCGCCTTTAGACGGGCTGCGATTTAAAAAATCGCCAAAAATCTTAACATTTTAGAAAATCTATGGGTTGGATGTTTGACCTGTTTTATGTGACTTTGCCAATATTTTTAAAAATGTAATTTTTTAAGGGTCAACTTTGGCTGTGTTTTTACTAACATTTCCTATATTTTAAATAAAATGTAGTATGCAGTAATTTTTCTAGAGTCCTAGACTTTGCCTCTACGCATTTTTTTACAATTTAAATGATAATGGTGCCATTTTATAGCAGAAAATGTGAAAAACAAGCAAAAAATTTAAAAAGTGACTGTAAAATCATGAAAAAATTAGATAGGCAAAATGTAATGATAGGAGGTGGTAGAATAGGCCAAATACTATCAAAAACAAAGATAAACTAAACAAGATAAATGCAAATTAAAATACTTAAAATGAAACAAGAAAAACATAAAACAAGAGAAGTAAAGTTTTTCGTAGAACAAAAGTTGCTCAATATGTCCTCCTAAAGACGGAAAAATGAAAATTTTCGAAAAAAAATTGAGCAGGAGAGGGTTAAGGAGATATGAATGTTTGAAAATAATCGTATTAATAAACTTAAATAATAAGCAAAATTAAATCGGCAATCGTTGAACCATTTTTAAGTTATAGCTTCTTTTCGATTTCTTTTAGAACCGGCTCCGTGGCTTAATGGTTACGGCTTCTGTCTCCCAAGCAGAAGGTTCAGGGATCAAATCCCGGTCGGTACCTTAGAAATTTGGAATCAGGAATTTGAATATGAATAAAAACTAAAATGAATCAGGTGGGATTCGAACTCTCACCTTTGGATTGGTGGTCTGGGACACTAAGCAGTCGGCCATCAGAAGGTTTACTCTCTAGCAGTGAAATGATCCGAAGTGTTGAAACATGTTATCTTCTCATATTAAATACGCGCTAATCCCTGATTTGCCTGAGGGGATTGGAAGTCTAAATATATATCGAGTTTCCTTCAGATGCTTGCTTCTATGTTTAGGCGGGGCCGAACAATGCCCAGCGACCTCGGAATTGGACTGCAAGGAGCTCTGTCATTCTGAAATGGGTCGTTGGAAGCAGCGCGAGGGCTGTCACCACCTAATACCCGGGACTGAGATAAGCTGTATCAGCATTCGACATATACACAGTCTGATACAAATTATACTTTCCCATAATTTCGCTACCGGTTAGCGGGTATTGGATTGGACCACACACACATAACACACACACATAGCTTCTTTTCGATTTCTTTTTGTTTTGTTTTTGCATTACATATAAAAATTCTTTTTGAAGGAAAAGCACACCTGAAAAGCAGAGAAAAGCTCTGAGACTTAACAAATCAGGCCATTAATTTCTGAGATTCAGCCTCACTAAGAATTCGAATCCATGAAAAGTTTTTTAACTAACAATATCTCGGAAACTGTTGGTCCGATTTTCAAATACCAAATTTTTGTGTTTTTTTTTTATTTTTCCAGCAAAAATAATTTCAAAATTTAAAATTATGCTTTTTTGAAGACCAAATTTTTTTTTTAAAGATTCTATACCAGATTTTGCACCATCACGCAAAATGGCTCAGAAGACCCCGAAAATATATAAAAAAAATAAAAAAATCGAGAATAAAAAAAAACCTATATGGGTCATTCCAGGTCAACTGAGTACACTTTTGGTCTTTTGGACTCGACCTTCACCGATTTGGACCAAACTTGGAGGGAACGTTCATCTATCGATAGATAACAGAAATCCCATGTTTGGTGCTGATTGGACCATCCCTCTATTTTTGGCACCGCCCTCTTTTTTGACGATTTTCAAAAAAAACTTTTTTTTATTTTAATCATAACTTTGCAACTATTAGAGCAAAAGACTTTTTACAGGTTGCATTTTATAAAAAAATGTCCAAGGAATTCGATAAAAATAAAATTTTAACCCTATTATATTTTAACGTTTTAAGTATTAAAATTCAGTTTTGACCAATTCCTTATATTTTTATTTGTTTTATTTTATCACCATCGTGTTCCCCGGACAATTTTACATAATAATCAACATAGACCTCAAACTAAAATGAACTATTTGCGAGATACAGCGATTTTACTGAAAAAAGTTTGAATTTGCGCTGTCATATGAATTTAAATTCGAAATAAGTTTTTCACATATAAAAACCGAACTAAGCGGGATTTATCCCTTTTTGTTGAAAAGTACACCATGTACTTCCGAGTGCTGCGCAAAATCAAACTTTTTTTTCAGTAAAATCGCTATATCTCGCCAATTGTTCATTTTAGTTTGAGGTCTATATTGATTATTATGTAAAATTGTCCGGGGAACACGATGGTGATAAAATAAAACAAATAAAAATATAAGGAATTGGTCAAAACTGAATTTTAATACTTAAAACGTGAGCAACTCTCTACGAAATCGGCCGATTTCGACCATTTTTATTTTTTGTATTTTTTGATTTGACTCAAACTTTGTGGGGGCCTTCCCTATGACCAAATAAGCTATTTTGTGTCATTGGTTCACCCATACAAGTCTCCATACAATTTTGGCAGCTGTCCATACAAAAATGGTATGTAAATATTCAAACAGCTGTAACCTTTTAGTGAATATAAATTCGTAATAATAATATTCAATGTTTGGCCCTTTTAAAATGTTAGTCTTTATTTATTTTTTTTCAAAATATTTTTTTCGAAAATATCGGAAAATTTCACGAATGTTTCATGTATTAACATTGAAAATCGGACCATTAGTTGCTGAGATATCGACATTAGAAAATGGTGGGTTTTTTTGGTGAGACTTAGAAAACTTCAATTTTCGTGTTTCTTTTTCTTAAAGCGGCTGTATCACAGCAACCCGAGGTCCAATCTTCAATGTCTCTTAGACAATTTTATAGCAAATTTTCTGAACTTTTCAAAAAAAATATTTTTAGAAATGGTCGCTCATGGTCACTATTTTTAAAAATCGAAAAACTGCAAATATTTTGCTAAAATCAAACTTTCGGTGCCTATATCTTGAAAACGAAGCCCTTTATCAAAAAAATTGTGAAGTAGTTTTTGATTGCAAATTCAATTTTGCATTAAAAATTGATTTCAAATTTGTTTTTGCATGAAATTTGGATTTTTTCCAAAAATCACTATTTTTTTCAAAAATTCATAACTTGGCGGCAGATTTTTTGACCATGTTTCTCTATAGCTCAAAAGTTGCGGATTTTAGTCCCCTAAAACATATCAAAAAATCTCGAAAATCAAAAAATACGTATTTTGGGAAATTGAGTTTTAATGAAAAAAAAGTTGAAAAAAAAAATGATTTTTTTTTCCGTGTACCTATTTTTTTCTCAATTGTCCTCAACAATACCTACAACTTTGCCGAAGGCACCAAATTGATCAGAAAATTCACTCAAAAGTTACAGCTGTTTGAATATTTACATACCATTTTTGTATGGACAGCTGCCAAAATTGTATGGAGACTTGTATGGGTGAACCATTGACACAAAATAGCTTATTTGGTCACAGGGAAGGCCCCCACAAAGTTTGAGCCAAATCAAAAAATACAAATAAAATCCATTTCCGGTTTTGGTAGAGAATTGCTCACGTTAAAATATAATATTAGCGGGCATTTATGGGTTAAAATTTTTTTTATAGAATTCCTTGGACAATCTTCTTATCTATATATATAAAAAATTTCGACGGTTTTGTTCGAACGCGAATCAGTTCAATACGGAGCGTCGGATCGAGGTACTTTTTGTTGCGTTGGGTTCGTATAAGCCCAAGGCAGGTTTATATGCTGAAAAATTGCCACTTTGGCCACTCTGGGACCGATTCCGGAGCATCTGCAGATTGTTTGGGATAATTTACGTAAACTCAAATTTTGATCACAGAAGGCTGGATAAGCAAACATGCAAGAAACGTCAGGAAACAAAAAGGGCAGGACGAAGTTTGCCGGGAAGAGCTTGTTTTCTATAAAATGCAACCTTTTTTGCTCAAATAATTGCAAAGTTATGATTAAAAAAAAAAAAAGTTTTTTTTAAAATCGTCAAAAAAGAGGGCGGTGCCAAAAATAGAGGGATGGTCCAATCAGCACCAAACTTGGGATTTCTGTTAACTATCGATAGATGAACGTTCCCTCCAAGTTTGGTCCAAATCGGTGAAGGTCGAGTCCAAAAGTGTACCCAGTTGACCTGGAATGACCCATATTGAAAATTGTACTTTTAGTGGTAGAAAGTTAAACAAGAAAATCGGATTTTTTTTCCATGTACCTATTTTTTTCTGAAAAGTCCTAATCATAAACTACAACTTTGCCAAAGACATCAAATCGATCAGAAAGTTCCTACTCAAGATACAGAAGAAATCATCAGTTTCAACTTTTTATATTTAAGATAAATAAGTATGAGTGTTTGTATAAAATTGTTTTGTGGTGTTCATCAAAACATGCTCCATTTTTGTATCAGGTAAAAATTACATAAAGTTTTATATTCTCACAGCCAACAAAACGCTTTGGATTTCTTTTCCACATAATCATAAGAGCAAACGCTTAACGAGTGATAAACCCCGAAAAGTACAACCTTTATGCACTTACATTCAACCAGGTGTAAGAAACCAGAGGTAATAAACCGCTCCTGGCAACGGGTCACAGGTAGCCCGTTTGCCGGCTTCCCAAAGGATAAACTCATCGTTTTACACCGTGTTTTGGGCTAATGGTGCGGAAGATGATTATTGTGGGTGGTACTAACTGGTGTTGAACAACTTTCTGGCTTTTATTTTTCTTCAACAGGAGCATTGCTTTGAAAGTTCAAGACGTTTCTGCGAAAACTCATCTGTGACGAGCATGGTCGTAACGGAAAATTTCCCAGAATCGAGAGCTGCGATGGAATTTTCCCAAAATCGATCTTGCTTTCGATTTCCGAGAAAGGAAAAAAAAGAAAGCTCGGTGTCGAAAATTGCCTCCGCCTCGGACGTCATTACACTAAATCACGACCATTTTCCAATATAATGATGATATCACATACTCTCTTTAATTCTATCGATTGCAATTAGGGAAGGGCACGTGGTGGAAAGTTCTCGTCGTCGTGGTCCCTGGACGACGGAAATAATCCTTAAGGGAAGAATAAAAAGGTTCACCGCAAAAGGAAGAGCTTTCCACACAGATTCTCCGAGGGGGTGAGATTGGCTGGCCAGACTAACGAGCGTTGGCCTAGTTGCGGCTATTATTCAGTGTATACACAGTGGTAGTCTCTAAAGAATGAAAAAAGAAGATGTTTCACAATGTGCAACGGAAAGGGTGGGTAGGACATTCTTGCCAGAGGATTAAAATACAATTTTTTGAAGTGAAATTCTTTAACAACCTTGTAAAATTGATTATTTTTCAAAATTTAATTTTAAGCGTTTTATAAAAAAATATTTAACATTTTTTTTTATTTTTTGGCCGATTTTAATTGAAGAAAAATAGTTGCAATGAACTTGATTCAAATTAAATTGTAATCAGAGTCCCAAAACAATTGAGGTTGTCAGAATTTCGTTTCCTGGGATGGAAATTTTCCGCTGGCCTTTTGTTGGTTGAACCTTTCCGATGGGACCATTCTGAAAGAAGAAAAAAAAAACACCTAAAATCTGTGGGAAGGCCTTACGGTGCGAAGAAAAAGAACATCGGAAGCTGCTGACTTCTGAAATGCTTTGCTTTAATTAAAATTTGGTGTCCGTTTTGGAAGTGAAAAGATTCGTTGGAAATGTGTGCTTAGTTTGTGGAAGGTCTGTAAAATAAGGTAATTTTTTCTTGTTTAATTGAGCAACGGATTCTTAACAAGGAAAGCAGGCAAATTTAAATAAAATTTGGAATAACTAAGAAACGCTAAAATTGGCTAGATTAAAAATTAGGGTGTTTTAGAAAATGTAACTTTCCAGAAATGTTGTTTTGATTTGTTCCTTTTCAAGAGACTTTTCTATTCAAGCGACTTTATTGTAATCTACACCTTCACGACTATTTTATTTTAGAATCTCATCAATTCAGGGTTACACCTAGAACTGGGCATCGGCATACGAGAGGATAAAGAGCACGATTCGGTAGTAAAATGGTACTGTGTGCGGACGGAGAGGATAAATCCCGAAATTACCGAGAGTACTTTACTCATGGGTTCATCTTCAAAAAAAAGTTCATCTTTCAAAAAAAATAGTACCGGGGCCGAGACTCGAACCCAAGACCTTCGGCATATTGAACCGTGCCTTTGCCGTATGGGCCACCATGGTTCGGTGACTAAGTGGAGGTCATTTGTCCATATAAGCCACTCAATAGGATGAACTGTTCCAATGAACGAATGAACACGCAAGAGGACTATACTCTCGCAAAATAGCACTTTCCTCACGTTTCTTTTCGTGAGGACTATCCCCTCGTTCTATAACTTTGGGTGTATGTTTTAAAGAAATGTTATGTTCTAAGCAGTTATATAGCTGGGTAATTCTCCACCAACTCACACGAAATCGGAAAAGATGCCCTAACCCCTCTTTGATTTCACGAATCCGAGCTTCATTTTTCGATATCTCGTGACGGAGGGGCGTTACGACCCCTTCCATTTTTGAACATTAAAAAAAGACGTGTTTTCAAAAATTTACTGCCTGATATAGTGATGATTTGGAATTTGGTGTCAATGGGACTTGAATGTAAAATTGGTTGCCCGATTTGATGGCGTACTCCAAGATCCGAAAAACGCATTTTTCATCGAAAAAAAAAACAAAGATAGTTTCAAAAATTCTGCCATTTTTCGTTACTTGACTGTATTTTTTTTTGAGACGTGAGCAATTCATGGTCATTCGATTTTTTTTGTAATTTTTAATCCGGCTGAAACTTTTTTAATACCTTCGGTATGCCCAAAGAAGCCATTTTGCATCATCCATATAATTTTCCATACAAATTTGGCAGCTGTATGTACAAAAATGAATCATGAAAATTCGAAAATCTTTATCTTTGGAAGGAATTTTTTGATCGATTTGGTGTCTTCGGCAAAGTTGTAGGTATGGATAACGAATACACTGAAAAAACATGATACCATGACAAAATAAACTTGATTAAACTTGATTTGCAAAAAAACACTATTTTTATTTTTTTTATTTTCTGATATGTTTTAGGGGACATCAAATGCCAACTTTACCGAAATTTCCGAGAATGGGCAAAAAATTCTTGACCGAGTTATGAGTTTTTGAATCAATACTGATTCTTTCAAAAAATCTAAATATCGGTCGTCAAAATTTTTCAAGTTCATTTTGCTAAGTAAAATTGAATTAGCAATCAAAAAGTACTTTAGTGAAATTTTGATAAAGTGCACCGTTCTCAAGTTAAAGCCATTTTCAGGTAACTTTTTTTTGAAAATAGTTACAGTTAGTCATTTTTTTAAACTAGTTCCCATGTTTGCCCACTCTTGAAAAAATATTTTTGAAAAGCTGATAAAATTCTTTATATTTTGCATTTTTGAACTTTGTTGATACGACCCTTACTGGCTGAGATATTGCCATGCAAAGGTTTAAAAACAGGAAAATTGATGTTGTCTAAGTCTCACCCAAACAACCCCTTCTTTTTCTAATGTCGATATATTAGCAATTAATGGTCCGCTTCTCCGCCTTCTATCGGATGGGGAAGTAAAACGTCGGTCCATTTGCGTAAAAAGAGGTTTTGGGTGACTCACCACACATAACCTTCGGACGCCTAGAAATGAGCAAAGACCCGGGGGTCGTTAAAGTGGATTGCTTTTTTGGTCCGCTTTTCAATGTTTTTAAATATGAAACATTCGTGAAATTTTCTGATCTCTTCGAAAAAATATATTGATTTTTTTTTCAAGACTAACATGTCAAAAGGGCCAAACATTCAATATTACGCCCTTTTGAAATGTTAGTCTTGATTTAAAAAAAATAAAATATTTTTGATAAAGATCAGAAAATTTTACGAATTTTCCATATTTTAACATTGAAAATCAGACCATTAGTTGCCGAGATATCGACACTAAAAAATAATCGAACCCAATCTCACCCCCAGACCCAATGTCATTTTTTTTGTAATTGTCTTCTCTACAACTTTGTAGAACATTGTTACGAAAAAAACGAAACGAAGTTGACTTTATAGCTGTCGGCCACCATTGCTAGTACCAACCACTAGTGTCTTCCTTTTTATCTACAAGGACTTCGCCGCCCTGGGCTCCTAAGTGTATGAAAGTATGGCACGGAGTGACGGCGCCGAATACCCATAATTACACAGAGCATTTTAGAGCGCCCGCCGCGGGATTCGAACCGGCGACCTCTGGATTGGAGTCCAGTGCGCGGTCCGATTGATCCACACGGGCGAGACGAACATTGTTACACTCTAAAATATAACTTTGTATTAAAAAAAACACGTAATATTAAAATGATTTTTTTTGATCTAAATGAAAAAAAAGAATGTTTTTCTAGATTGTTGCAGATTTGTAAAGTACATTAAATTTCCCATAAAATGACATGTTCACACATTTTTTACAGTTGAGTAACGAAAAATGACAGAATTTTTTAAACTATTTTTGATTTTTTTTTTCGATGGAAAATAGTTTTTTTTCGGAATTTGGAGCAATTTCCCAAACCATCATTCCTTCGTGGTTCTCAAATTCGTGAACACAATTCACGATAACGAGAATGGAATATGTTTTTCTGTGCAGAACAAAGTTTCACGCAAATCGAAGAAGGGCCGGGGCAAATGCTGTGCGAAGAATTACCCAATCGTTTTTGGATAAAACTGCTGAAAATGTTGTTTTTTCAGCACTCAAATGGATGCTGAAAAGTTCTTTTTAGAACTGTTGGTTGTTTTTTCGATGATGGAAAGTAAGCCGTTTCTCATTCGAGAATGACAAAAGTTGATTAAAGGTTTACTATTTTTTTTGACCGAATGGCGCTGCAATAGTGCTAGAATCAATCAACTTTTTGGTATGTCAACAGGGGGTTTCGGTCTCATCTCATCTAAGTTGATTGCTTTTTCCTCACTAGTGGAGAAAAGTTTCCTCCAGTTACAAACGCGGGAAACATTTGAGGAGATATTGCTTACGAGTTGTGGCTTTCTGGTCACACTGGAAGGCAAACACTAATTGAACATGAGTTTGGAGGGGCAGTGCTGCCAATTTTGCGATTTTTTTGTTTTCTATTTTAGAATAAGAGTATTTTTTTAACTTTTTCTGACAACACTGCTTACAACTTTCCTGTTTTCAAAACTCAAAATTGTTAAACTTTCACCACACCAACCGCACACACCTGATTTCCACACATGACCTAATACGTTGTGACTTTCCCGCTGCTCCACATAACTAACACACAGAGAGCCCAGGGAGCATAAATGGGCAAAGTTTTTCCCGCTGTTGTTCTCTGGGAACGATAATTTGATTTTGATACCGAGCACATTTACAGCGTTTTATTAAATTAAGGGTGCAAAACTTTTGTGCCGTGTGGCAGAAGCAACCTGTTGCCCTGTACAGATGAAAAGAAGAGCAAGTTTGTTTTATTGTGTCTTTGATGTGGCGATTATGGAGTCCGACGGTGAATGGGAAAGTGTGTTTATGATTTGCAGACTGTCTAAAGTGTTTTCAATGCTTTGGACAATGCACGCAAAAATAAACTCCACATACTTTGTTTTTTTACCTTTTTTGCTTAGGAAAAGGTTTATTTGATTTTTATTTGGAAATTGTGGTTTTTCTCATCAAATTTTCAATGTTCAGTGAAACAATAACTGATTTGTTCCCTCATTTTCAGGGTCACTGCTCACCTAAAGTTCGACCTCTTTTCCCTTTCTCAAATTTAATCCACATCCAGTAAATTAACATTCTTAAAAATTAATCGAATCAACCTTTCTTCTAGCCCCCATCCGCTTAAGGGCAGCACACTCCAATGCAGACTAATTTGGTTCTTAATTATATTTACCCAAGTCCCTCGAAGGCAAACCCGGACCTGGCTCACCTGACCAACTGGCTCTCCTGGTATAAAAGGAAAAATTCCCACAGCTTTTTTGCTTAGTTGGTGCGATTTTTTACCCCGCCACGTCAAAAGATAGCAGCGAGATAAGCCATGGCGATTGAAAAACTTTTCCTTTCGAGGACCTTCTTGGTCGGATGTGTCATTTTGCTGACACAATCTCCGGCGGTGTCAGCTGAAGGAGCTTTCCCGGGATTGGTGCTTCGCGGATTGCTGGAGACGCTGGGACATCCGCTGAAGGTTACCGTCATGAGTTGTTGGGGTGAAACGGACAGGTTGGAGGTGTTTAAAGTGCTAAATGAGAGATATCTTACCTGTTTCGTTGATGATCACATAAGTCGCTTTGTGGAGGACATCAACGATCATCAGACCTTTTTGGTGGTGGATTTGGCGTGTCCAGGAACTAAACAATTGCTCAAATCGGCTGGACTGTTGCTCTTCATGAAGTATCGTTGGTTGATCGTGAACTCAAAATTTTTCGTCGAAGATCATCCCTCAGAAGAAGATCAAGTAAAATATTTCGAACAAAGTTTAGCAGATCTTTCTCTGCTGGTCAGCAGTGAAATCTTCATCTTTATCAAGCAAACTGCGAACAATTTTTCGGTCAATCAGATTTTCAAGCACTTTGAGCTGGCACCGTTTAAAGTAGAACTGTTTGGATCGTGGATCGATGGGAGTTTTAAGGATGAACGCAACGAGCGCGTCACTTCCGTGAGGAGACTTGATCTGCAAGGTCACACGCTGCAGGCATCGATGGTTGTGACCAATCAGGAAACGTTGCAGCATTTGACGGATTACAAGTAAGTAAATCGACGATATAATTCTGAGTCACTTTGTTGAAATTAGATGTGCAACAGAAACAGACATCTATTTTGGCGCTTGTTTTTGATTTTGGGTCATTCTCTTCAACCGTACACAAAAAGTGTAGAATTTGATCTTCTATTTTTTTCTAATCGAGCTCTAGTGGTATTTAGAATTGAACTACAAATGATAAAGTCTTCCGGTTCTCTGTGTTAGTCTGCTTACACATTTGAGGGCTGTCCATATTAAAGTGTTATGAAAATATTAAAAAAAAAAACTCATCGATTTGATGCTTTGCAAAGTTATAGATTATGATGCAGAATTTAAGTTAAAAATTAGGAAGATTTTTAACGATTTTATCCATTTTTAAATATTGGTAGAATAATTCTTGAACTTTTGCTAATTTTATCGTGATATTTAATTTTGTATTTTATTCTGTTTAGATGAAAATTTGTCCACTTCCTTATTTAATTAAATTTTTTTAATATCTTTTTGTGAACCAAAACAGTCTTTTTTGATCTCAAGTGCATGATAGACTACATGTTTTAGACAAGTTTAAAAACTTTGAATAATGAATGATTTGTTGAAAGATAAGAATTAATTTTATTTTAATTATAATTTTAAAAGTATTAGTTGTGATAATAACTAAATAAAATAATTGGTTTTGATAAAGCGCACCTTGATTTTTTTTTTCGAATTTTAAAAATAATTTCCATCTTCGTCCATCTCTGCCAACTATATTTTCAAATAGATGAATTCTTTACTATTTTTAATGTTAGTTTTTTCCAAACGTTTGGTTGCTGAGATACGGGCTTTAAAAGCATGAAAATGCACAAAAAACAAAAAATCTTTTAACGCCGTTTACTTTTTTTTTTTTAAATAGTTCACATCTTTACCTACAATTTCCATGTCCGGTTTTGGTGGAGAATGCACAAGCGTAGAGGGTGACGATTCTCGAGATTTTCAATTTCCCGGGAATCGAGAGATGATATTTGCTATTTCCCGGGAATTCCCGGGACCCGGGAATTTTTGACTTTGTTCAAAATTAGTGATTATGTTCCTGTAATTTGAAAGAAAAGTAATACATTCATTACATTTGAATGAATCTAGTTACGTTTAGTCATAGTTATTCAATGAACATTAGTTTTAGTAACCATTAAGTTACGTTGTGGTAATTTTCCTTCTTGTTGAAAAAATTCAAAATCTGCAATAACAAGATCATTTCTAGAGCTTTTTGGGACTATTGTATTATTTGTTGTATTATTTGTTAGTATTCTGCTAAATGATTTTTCCTATGTTTAAAAATCTGTTTATGTCCTGCTTACTCGTAGTAATCAAAAACTTGTTCTAAGATTTTAATCCGAATGTAAAAAATCATAAAATGATTCTCTAAGATGATTAATAACGACCCAAAGCAACATTTTTAATAGTTTTTATTCTTTGCTAGGTCAACTTTAAATTTTCAGTGAATAAAAATTTACACAGAATGCATATAATTTTTTTATCGTATTTAATTTAGGTGTCAATGTAAAGTAAAAATGATTCATGGCCTTACTTACATACTTTATTTACTTTAGATTTTTCAAATCAGGACTGGAAGTGAAATAGTAGTTTATGCAACAAGTTACAAAAAGAAGATTTTTTCAGCACGAGTTGTACATTTATCCAACGAGGTTTACCGAGTTGGATAAATACGACGAGTGCTGAAAAAATCAAGTTTTGCAACGAGTTGCTAACAACATTTTTTGCAATTCCGAAAAACGCTTCTTTAATGGAATTTTATGTCAAACATTCATGTGTTTAGTAAATTCATCGTTCAAAGCAAAAACATATTGAAAATGTTACTTTTCGGTACTAGTGTTGAAAAGTTCAACTTTTCAGCACCCATTTCAGTGCTGAAAAGTAGAACTTTTCAGCACTGTTATTGAAAGGTATTAATTTTCCATTCTGTTATTTTTGGTAGGGAAAAGTAGGCCGTTTCGTTTCTCCAGAAGGACAGGAAAAGTTGACAGTTTCACAGTGGAATTGCAAAAAATATTTTTTATGGTAAACTCTTGGGTCTACAGTTATTGGCATTTTCAACAAGTTTTATTTTACTTTTTCTGAATCGCCAAATTACTGAAGCATTTAGCAGTCCGTTTTGCGATGCCTGTCCGACGGATCGCATGTTTTTTCGCGTCGTTCGTCGTCGGTGAGTTTGTCGGGTGAGTGCGCGCGCGTGTGTGTGTTAAGGTGCGGCTGGCTCTGGTTGAAAAAATGACAGTTGAGCCAGTCCGTTTTGCGATGCCTGTCCGACGGATCGCATGTTTTTTCGCGTCGTTCGTCGTCGGTGAGTTTGTCGGGTGAGTGCGCGCGCGTGTGTGTGTTAAGGTGCGGCTGGCTCTGGTTGAAAAAATGACAGTTGAGCCAGTCCGTTTTGCGATGCCTGTCCGTCGGATCGCATGTTTTTTCGCGTCGTTCGTCGTCGGTGAGTTTGTCGGGTGAGTGCGCGCGTGTGTGTGTGTGAAGGTGCGGCTGGCTCTGGTAGAAAAATGACAGTTGAGCCAGTCCGTTTTGCGATGCCTGTCCGACGGATCGCATGTTTTTTCGCGTCGTTCGTCGTCGGTGAGTTTGTCGGGTGAGTGCGCGCGTGTGTGTGTGTGAAGGTGCGGCTGGCTCTGGTAGAAAAATGACAGTTGAGCCAGTCCGTTTTGCGATGCCTGTCCGACGGATCGCATGTTTTTTCGCGTCGTTCGTCGTCGGTGAGTTTGTCGGGTGAGTGCGCGCGTGTGTGTGTGTGTGAATATGCGGCTTGCTCTGGTTGTCACGATGACAGTTGAGGCAGTCCGTTTTGTGGTTACCTGTATGTTTGTCTATTCCTTTCTATTGACGTGGCTTTTTTTTCTTCTTAGTTAGATTGTAAAGTTCAAATATCGCGATCGTCTTTCTCGTTAGTCAGTCGAGTTTCTTTGTTCTATGATTTGCGATTGTTTCATGGGAAGATTCGTTCTTAATTGCGTTAGCATAATATAAATTATATTTGACCTTTCGTTTCCCGCGAAATCACATTTTAGCATTATAGCTCGTAAAGCACGGTGACAAATATTGTTTCAACGCGATTGTTCAAGTCCTTCAGATAACTCATAACTCATCAGTAATTAATTGGTCGCTCATCTTATAAAAAACTTAAAAGTATAAATAGTCTAAGGTCAACTCTACGTAAATGTGTTACGCTGAGTATAATATTTCACCTTTTAATCACACACAATTTTGATTCTATCTTTCCACAGCCGGCTGTCTAAGATTAAATCATTTGTGCTAAACTCAACACCAAATAACCGGGAATGGTCTCATCCGCATCATCCGATTGTTTGCCTTGAGAATACATAATACATCACCCTATCACTCAACGAAATTCATTGATTATTGGGCCACATCATCATCCTCTATGATGAATCCTGGCCATTACCCTTTCCCACTAACAAAATCCCAAGTAGAAGTAGTTTTCCGGCACACGCGGGGGTGTGGATATCGTATAGAACCCACCCTTGGTAGCAGCCTGTGCTAACTAACATTCCCGTCCCGTTCCCTCGAGATCTACAAACTGACATGGCGGGCGCCGTTGGTGGCCAATGACTGTTTCCTATTAGCAACGGCTCTAGTTTTGATGACCGTGATGTTTTATCTTTTCAGCGCATTCATGAATGCTGTTGATAAGGGAAACATTATTTGATCGTTGAGGCGTATGACCGGTTGTGTTGATAGGATATTACGGTCCTGTTCAGCAACGGAGAAGGACAACCATGGGTGGTCTCTCATGCTCATGCTCATGCTCTCGCCAAATTACTGAAGCATTTATACAATCGGTTGATGTCCAATGATGGCTAAATATTTTTCCTCTTTATAGAATAGGGCAGCGAATGACCAAGAAGTTTAACCTTCAGTCAGAAATAAATGAATTAACAACAACAATAATCTGTAAAGAAAATAAGTCAACTAGTGTTTCTGATTGTATGATTTTTTCGCTTCAATATTTATAAGTATCAAAATTCCCGGGAGTCTCAGCCAAATTTCACGGGAATCGAGAGTTCCAAAAATGACCAATTTCCCGGGAATTCCCGCTCGTCACCCTCTACTCAAGCGTAAACATTGTTTTGTAGTTGTTTACAAATTCGGAAAACATTTTCATAAAAAGTTGATCGATGCCAAAAAATAAAATAAAAATTGGCAAATTTGGAAACCTATTTGTGCCATTTTTAGTTTTAAAAAATGCTTGATAATTTGGTGCGCTTTTTGGAAAAGTATATCAAGCACATGTTTGATTTTTTCTAAAAAAATATAAAATTTTCAGCAATTCTACATGGTTGAAAAAATCTTCCCGCCAATCATCATAAATTTAATTTTTAATTCGTAAACTAAAAAATCACCAAAATTGAAAAAAAGGCTAAGTAAGTTAAAAAATGCTTTTTTAAGAACGACTATTTCCAATAGTAATGGTCACAACCTTGAAATTTGTGAAGACACTGATTTGATAAGAAAATTCCTTTTTTATACAGATTTTTTCAATATTTTCATTGCTTATAGTATGGGAGACTCTCAAATATATATTAAAACTTGTACATTCCAACTTTTTTAATTTTTACTTTAATTGAGACGTATTTTACTTCTCTTATCAATTAGGGGATTTGTCCCCGTTTTGGGCTTACTAAGCAGAGCGCACTTTAAATTAGATGTATTCTCAAGTGCTGCTATAGGCAGTCTAGTTTATATCACATGAATAAGTTTGGTTTTAAATGCTAATGCTCGTACATAATCACATTTTTGATAAAAATAAGCCTGGGAAACTAAAACACCTTTTGTCCCTATTTTGGATCACCTGCAATGTACCTATTTTCGACCCACTTTATGACTGGTTAAAATCTTGAAACCCTTATCGAACTTTATTGACGTACAGTGCCGCCCCTAAATGTGGTCGACAAACATGCCTAAGTTAAGTTTGGTTGGCACAATTGATGTACTAGGCCCAATATAGGGACATATATCCTATTTAAATTACAGGCCTCAAATCAGACACAAGTCTGTTTGATGATTTATAAAAATGTTGTCACCAGTAAAAAAAAGTGTTTTATTGTTTTTTGTTTTTTATTGTTACAGGTAACTGTAGATTTTGAAAATGATGTAAGAAAAACGAAAAAAAAATCAATCTTGGAAAAAGAGAATGACAACAAATAAATATAAGAAATGTAATAATAATTACTGTTATAACAATAATGTAATATTAATTATTGTAAATTCCATTTGACTTTGCAATTAATCAAAAACAACCCAATTTGAATTTTATTATAGGACAAACATGTAGGTTAAGGGGCTGAATTTCAATTGATCGTATGACCAAATCCATATTTTATACAATTTGTGAAAGGCTTTTCTGATAAAACATCGTTTCAAATGGCAACATTTAAAAATAACTCTTATGAATCAAACCTATGTTACGCTAGAGAAAAATGTTAATTTATAAAAAGTTTTAAACGTTTGTCCTGGTCCAAAAAGATATCAAGTTTTTTTTAATAAAAAAAAGTGAAACCAAATAAAAATCTTATTGACTGATTTTGTAGTGCAACAATAGTCTTTTGGAACGCAATAGGCAGAATAGAAATTAATTAAATTGCGAGGTTTTTTAATTTTTTATGTTTACGAACCTTTAATTTCGATGCCTATTTTGATATTTCTTGATGAGTCTTGAAGGAGTTATAGAAAGTCGGATTTCTTATCAAATTAAACAATTTTCTACAAATAACAAAAAACTTACCAATATCTTCCAGGGAGAAGCACATCGACACCATCACCAAGGTCAACTACATCCTCACGAACTGCCTGGCCGCGTACATGGGCGCCCACGTCAACTACTCGGTGGTGTCCACGTGGGGCTACCTCAACACGACGACCGGCCGCTGGGACGGCATGATCGGCGAGCTGTCCCAGCTGCGCGCGGACCTGGGCGCCTCGCCGCTGTTCTTCACCGCGGACCGGGTCGCCGTGATCGAGTACGTTGCGATGACTTCCGCGACGCGGTCCAAGTTTATCTTTCGCTCGCCGAAGCTTTCGTTCACGGAGAATGTGTTCCTGTTGCCGTTTGATGATGTGAGTGGGGTTTTTTTTGTTGAGGTTTTGATTGCTTATGGTTTCTTCACAGCTCGTCTGGATGTGTATCGGTGGAGTTGTCCTGCTGTCGTCCGGATTGTTGGTCATTACGGGTTTGGCCGAGTGGCGCGTCCCGTTGACTGCTGATGATCCCGCGGACGCAACGATTCTGCGGCCAAGCTTTCGGGACACCCTGTTGGTGATCTATGGAGCTACCTGTCAACAGGGTGCCTCGATCTTACCTCGGAGCTTCGCCGCTCGTACGATCACGTTGATTGCGTTCCTGGTGCTGATGTTCCTGTACGGATGCTACTCGGCGAACATCGTAGCCCTGCTGCAGAGTCCGTCGACGAAGATCCGAACGCTGGAAGATCTGCTGGCGTCCAGATTGAAGTTTGGAGTTCATGACACGGTATTCAATCGGTATTACTTCACGCATGCGTCGGAACCTACCAGGCAGGCGATCTACGAGCGGAAGATCCGGCAACCGGATGGGTCGCAGAGCTTCATCGCGCTGGAACAGGGCGTGGACAAGATTCGCAACGGTTTGTACGCGTTCCACGTGGAGCAGGGCGTTGGTTACAAGGTCATCAGTGAAACGTACCAAGAAGACGAAAAGTGTGGCCTCCAGGAGGTTCAGTACCTGCAGGTGATTGACCCGTACTACGCGATCCAGAAGAACTCCTCCTTCAAGGAGCACGTCAAAATTGGGTATGTTTCGGAAAACTCAACGAACAAACAAACAAACTCGCACTTTTTCGTGTTCGACAGTTTGCCAAACTCGTAACAGCCTTGTTTGCGGCAAACTCGCAAACGAAAAAAGTGCGAGTTTTTTTTTTGTCACAGTCCAATACCTCCTTAACCCGAATAACCTTCTTCAGACTGTTCCGTCTCAACGAGCACGGTATTCAGTTCCGGGAGAATGCCAACCTGTACACGAAGAAGCCCAAGTGTACCGGTGGAGGGGGCAAGTTCGTTCCGGTCAGCCTGGTGGACACCGAACCGGCCATCCTGGTCATCGTGTGGGGCGCAGGACTTTCAGCGACCGTTTTCACTGCAGAACTGATCTGGTGGAAGGTGTACCGGTGGTTCCAGGATTGGAAGGGCTCGCGGGTCATCAGAATGGTGCATTGAAAGAAGGGCTGATGGCACAGACAAGTGGACGTTCGGGTCGTCCAATTGTCTGTGACACCACACGGAGCAGTACATCTTTAATTTTATCAACTTTTTATTCAAAAAGTTTGTTGTAGAGAGTGTGTTTTGTTTCACAGTAAGTTTACAAATTCCGTACTGACATACATCGATAGAGTTCTGTTTGTGATTTTATTTGTAGTGTGGTACAAACTGTGTAAAGATTTGTGTGATAAATGTATCAATTCTGGTTCTGTTGATTCTAGTATATATAGGTTGTTTTCCTAACTGGCAAAAATTTCTTAATAAATAAAAACGCAAATAGAAATTTTTCGCACATTTTTGCAACACTGATAAAACTGTTTTATTTTTTCCTGGAAAAAGAGTTTTCATTGACTATTTCACTAAGTAACAATTCTTATCTCTCTCCATTTAGTTTGACTTGAACTAGCTCAAAATACGACGAAAAATAAACACTTTTTTTATTCACTAAACTTTTGCGTACACCTTTCAAAAAGAACAACTAACTATATCGAATGGGTTATGTTTGTTTTTACAAATGGATTTGCTTCGGATGTTGATTACTTTATCTAGACGGAATTTTCATCCAGACCCTGAAAATGAAAATCAAGAATTTAAGAAAAATTTATTAAAAGAAAAAAAAAAAGAACCTCACCTGCATCAGTGGACTGATCGCCCGGGGGACCATCGTGTGCAGGTGCAGGGTGCCGTTGGAGCCCCGGATCCCGGCCGGATAGTTGGCGCCGCCGTGAGAGCCCCCTAGCGTGGGTGGTCCCAGCAGGGTGGTCGTGGTCGCCGAGGAGGCGCAACTTTCGCGCTTGCTGTACGTTAGTGGTCTGGGGAAAGAGGGAAACGGGGAAAAGATTGGAATTATTTTGATTTGAATAGTAATTTTGAAAAAAATGTTTTTACGGGTTTAATGCCCATTTAAAAATCAAATCGATTTTTTTTTAAAGGTCTTATAAACTATTGTCTTTCATATGTTTATAGGACCTATTCAAAAAAAAAAAAAAAACTCTAGAAATGCACATTTGGGATTTGAGCTCATCATGCCCACCGAAACAAGCCCTTGAATGCCCGCCAAAAAGTCATTTTTGTTACACTCTAAAGCGCCATCCATAAAGTAATCGATAGGAAAACAATGACAAAGGGGGGGAATCGGGACTTCAGTTTGAATAGGGACAGCAGTTTTTAGAGCTCTTAAAGCTTTTAAATTTGAAAATAAATGTACACATTTTGTTGATCTGAGTCTGTTCTAACCGAAACCAACCTTAAAATCAAAAAATTGTGCTGCAATCGTCGTCAAAAAGTTTGTAACCAAACAAAAAAATTCAAATACCGTAAAACGGGGTGACTTTGATAGCCGGGGTTACTTTGATAGGTTTGCGATTTTTCCGCAATTAAAATACGTACGGAATGGTTTAGAATCATACTGACCGCCGTGGTAGAGAAGAGTTCAAAAAACCTCATAAATTACTTTTCAGAAAATTTTGAAAAGTTTAAAAAGTTAGTTAACTATAGTTAAGAAAATGATGATGAAAGTCATTATTTTAAACTTCTCGAAGTGTCATGATTTTCTCAATGAACATGATTTTGAATCGGAAAACGGAATGCATTTTCGGATTCTTTTGACAGTTTTCCACTAGGAGAAGGTTAAATAAGTTTGTAAATAATAAAAAATATTTGTTTTTGAAACACAATTTAAAAAAATCTCCAAATTTCAGTTGAACACATTTCATGTAAAATGTGAAAACTTGTGATTCGAATACATCGAATTTAGTATAAAATGCAATGTAAATCAATTATTTTATAAACAAAACAAAGTGGCTTTGGTTATTGACGCTCCGTTGAAAAGTTATTCATTTGTTTGTTTCTGAGGTGTAAAAGTAAATTATGGACAAAACATAATTTTTCGCTCGTAGGCTGCCATTAACACCAAAACTAACATTTCTTTAGATTTTTTTGATTATTCATAGGGAATGAGTTGGGCTACAATGTCTTTTCATTAGATTTGGCCAAAATTAAGAATATACCCAGAATCGAGGGCTGTATCATTGTTCCCCACTCCTTTGAGCCCATGGGTAACAATGAGACACTTTTATTTTTCTCAAATAAACTTATCAAAATTTATGTAATTTTTTGAAAACATGAATTAAAAGTGATTTTTAGCATCTTTATTGAGTTTTAACTTCATTAAAACAAAATAAAGTTATTTGGTATAAATATATGGATTTTACAATATTTAAATACTTTTTAGTATTACTTTTGTTATTTAAAGTTTCAAGTTGGTAAAATTGCTTTAAAATAATTAAGGCAAGTTACCTGCAACGGAACAATACAAAAACATGACGTTT
This sequence comes from Culex pipiens pallens, assembly GCF_016801865.2. Classification (NCBI taxonomy): domain Eukaryota; kingdom Metazoa; phylum Arthropoda; class Insecta; order Diptera; family Culicidae; genus Culex; species Culex pipiens. The sequence continues at coordinate 31,279,955 of NC_068939.1, forward strand.
TACTAGAAAATTATTAATTTTCGTAGAGTGTCTCATTGTTCCTGCCAAGTGCGTCTACAATGAGACAGTTGAATAACTCGGGCTGTAGACGTAATATCAATCCCATATTTTGGTCAATGTTAGAACACATTAAAAGAAAGTAAATGCAACAAAAAGCTCATTAAAACATGCTGATGAAAAAAATACAAAAATCGTTGAATGTTAAAAACCAAAAGTGTCTCATTGATGACTACCCTACCCTACTTTATGGATGAAGCCTAATGAGCATATTCAACAAACCTGTATCTCGAAAACGGAATTTCTGATCGATTAGGTGTCTTAAACAAAGTTGTAGGTTGAATTACCTTATCACATTGGAGAACTCGGAAAAAATGGTTATACGCCTAAAAATAATTATTTTTTCACTTGTTGAAACTCAAATTGCAAAAAAATACAATATACAATAAAAAAATCTAAAAAAAATATGTTAATTTTAATTTTTGATGCAAAATTAAATTTGCAATCGAAGAGGACTAAATAGTTTTTTGATTATGTGCATGCACATAATGCATTAGCATAGTTTTTAAGATATAAACGTTTTTGTGCACATTTTTTTACTTTTTCGTTTGTTTAAACAGTTAACATGTCCCATCTCCGAAAATATTTTTTTAAGAGATCAGAAAATTTATTAAAAATTGTTCCATTTATATTGAAAATTGCATCTATGATTGCCGATGTATGAACGATTAAAGAAAACTCAATTAAAAATATTGAAATTCGTGATGGTAACGTACTGAACTAAGATTCCTATAAAATATGTAGTTTTTTATCAAGAATAATCAAGATAAAGGCAAAATTATTGTTTGTTCTGAACCTTGAAATGCAAAAAAAAAATATGCTATTTATGTTCAAAATTAAGTTTATATGTTTTCTCATGTCTACCTGTGTGGATCAATCGGACCACGCACTGGACTCACAATCCAGAGGTCGCCTGTTCGAATCCCGAGGCATACGCAAATAAATTCTAAGAATAAATATAGGTATTCAGTGGCGTCTCCCCGTGCCATACCTTCCAACTTAGGAGACCCGGGAGGCGGAGACTTGTCTCAAAAAGAACGGTACACGCCTGTGGATCCGTTGACGAAACCACAAGGTTTAAGAGGGCCACATTTTAAGTTGTTAAGTCGATTCGATTTATTTTTGTTTTCACATGGTTAAAAAAGCGATAATTATTTTTACTTATAAATCAAATTATGTATATTTACTTGTTTTTGATGAGAATTACAAAAAATAACACAAATTTTACTATTTTTTAGATCAGTTTCATTGTGGCAATAGTGGCTTTTGAAATTGTTATTTACGTCAAGAGGACTGTTACAAAAGAAGCTTTTCATATTTTATTTGAAAAATTTAAATCTAAATGGTTTTTAGTGTGTTTATTCACTTCATTATTAAATGTCATAAATTGTTACATTTTTTAACAAACTTGATTTGAAAAAGGTTTTTACATAAAAATATTAATGTTCACCACCGACCACCAAAGCATCAACTATTTTTGTATGAAGTTGGAGAGGACACCCATGTTTCCACAACCTTAAATACTTCACGTAGATAACATTTTTTAGCATTGAAAATCGGAACGAAAAATGACAAGCTACCGTCGATTGAAACAAATAATAAATGGACAACACTTCAACAGTTAAATTTTTCTCAATTTAATACTTTGCACTACCCAACAATGAAAATGTATAGACATTTCTCAGCTCAAAACTCCTAAAATTCAAGAAAATATTAGTATGGGAAGTTTGACTTGTTTTATATGACTTTGACAATGTTTTTTTTCAGGGATCAACTTTGGATCAGTTTTTAACTAACATTTCCTATATTTAAATAATATTTAAATTAGCAAGCTGTAATTTTTGTAATGTCCCAGACTAGCCTCTACGCATTTTTTGCAATTTGAAATGATAATGGTATCATTATAATTGCTGTAACAGAAAACGTGAAAAACAGACAAAAAATTAAAACTAAATTGTAAAAAGATGAAAAAAAATAATAAGAACATGCAATGCAAATTAAAATACTAAGAATAAAACAAAACAAACCTAAAACAAGAGAAGTAAAGTTTTTCGTAGAACAAAAGTTGCTCAAAAAGACTTCCTGAACACGGGAAAAACAAATTTGTGTATTAGATGGTTAATTAGGGGAAATTCTCGTATGTTTGGCAGGCTAAGCACTCGCTCCTAATTCCATCCAATTTGCTGATTTTCACTATTTAAACAACTTATTTTGTAAAACTGTTCATAGAAACTTGCTTGCTCACTTCCTATTGAACTATTTATCACTCGATTTCAGTTGAAAACGCGTTTTATGAGCTGTAATTGAACGTCAAAGTGCTGATATGGCAACATTAGAGGCACGCTAAAATTAGATGCTGTTCCCCTACTTTTGCTATCATAACAATCAAAACAATATTTTTTTTTAAACTCCATGACTGGTCTTATTTTGGAACCCCTGAATTCAACAAAAAAATATAAAAAAATGAACATATTGATTAATTCGTTTCATAATATTGCACCTGTTCAGGTAACACACGATCAATTAATCAAAAAATAAAGAAGCCTTTTCAATTTTCTACCTCATCACCTGAGCCTTTAAATGACTTCAAATATGAAGATGACGAATGTGTGCTGTTCATATTTGATAGTCCTCCTGCCCTGAACTTACCGAACAATGTCCAATTCTCCCACAGAATCCTCTAATAGTCGTGGTTGTGGGTTGCTACTCCATATACATTTTGGGTCAAATTGAGTTTAAGGAAGTTTACACAGATCCTCAAAACTCGATTTAAATTGAAAGTTATTCAAGTAGAAACACACATTTGCAGAAAATATGTTTTTTTTTACTCGGGGTCAAACAAAGATCAACGAAAAAACCTTCGTGCGGCAACGAAGCACATCCACGGCGAAATGTCGCCACAGATTTTTGGCATCGCTTTCGGAAAGTGCCCACATTAGGCCTTACTTTACTGGCCCATAAATCATCGGAAACGATCCATTGAATGGTTGGCTGGCTTTTTATGAACCGTGAACCTGGTGAGGAGTCTGGCAAAATCGGAACAAGATGTATTACACGTATCAGAAGATTGGGGGTCATTTGGCAGTTGCCGGAATGGAATTTTGATGAAGCTTTCTGCGGCCAGCAATTGACAGGAATCTCGATACAAAAACCGGTGTGACAAACAATTTTGATGGCTTCCCTTGAAGATCGAAACCAATTCATCACAAATCCGGTTAATTGGACAAGACTCCCGAAGTTCGCCAAGTTCGGTGTGAGGGTGAAGATTTATGGATAATTTGTTTACCAGACTCCCTTTTCCGGGGCTGAATCGATTAAAGGCTCTTAATGGACGGGGCTAATTAATTCAAACTTTGCTGCCAGCTCGGTAAATCCATCCGTGAAATTGGACCCACCCTGTTGAACTTTGACCAAAGAGAGCTCGAAAATTTATTCCGGAAACCCGGACTCTGATTGCCACTTGCTGCTGCTGCCCTTTCATCCTGGCATAACGATGTGATGTCACATAATATGATCATCACCGGAATGACACTTTCCGGGGCTATAGAAGCGAGAGTGTGATTTACATCTCGTAACAACTTTTTACTCGTTACAACAACTTTAAAGCCGGCAAATTCCGGGCACGAGGAGTTGCCACTCTATTAGTATACAACCATCCGGGAAGGACTTCGGGGAGCAAAACTCGAAGCTGATGTTGACTCTGACGTGTAATTTAAAAACTTTCAATTCAATTTGGAAAAGTTACTCTGAGGACTGAAAGGATCGAAGAAGGCGGTGGCGTCGACGCTGCGGGAAACAAAACGACTTCAAACTTTCGAGAACTCACCGGAGAAGATGTTGGTCTGTTGAAGTTGAACCGTGGGCGTTGGGCAAGTTGGCGCGTATTTGCGCACGCTGTAATTGAATCAACTTTTGGCCAAACTATGATGGCTTGTTACTGACGACGCTGTGGGATTGTTTCGATGATGTTGGCGGTCTCGGGGAAGTTTGTGACACTTGTTTCTTTGGGAATGTTAAACAAGAGTAGTTGCAGGTTGTTTGAGAGTTGTTAGAAAATGATTATTTTCTTTTTCCATACCAACATTTTGAAAAGGTGGAAAACATTTAAAAAAACTTAAAATTTTTAATGGAAATAGAAGTCTAATCAACTGAAACCAATTTGAAATGCACTTGTGTGGGATCGATCAAATTATTTTGAACTTTTATGAAATTCCGTTGTACAGTGCAGCAAAAAGTTTTTTTTTTATCGAAAAATTCGTCAATACATAGTTATGATTTTTGAAAAAAGTGTTTTGTTTTGAAATATCTGGATAAAAAATATTAAATATCCTTTTTAATGCAAAATTGATTTTGCAATAGAAAAGCACTTAATTTTTTTAAGTATGCCGTTTTCACGATATAGATAATTTGAAGTATAAATGATCAATTTTTTTTTTTTTTTAGTTTAAAACATCATTTTTGAATTATCATAATTCAGCCTAACATAAATTTTCGAAGTTCCAGAAGTAAATTTTCTCAGCCTTTTAAACATATTTTTTCAGAGGTGCTTTTCTTTCAAGAATTAATTTCTAACTCAAAAAACCTCAAAGAAACGAAAATGAATACCAGTATTTAGTTTTTAGTTTTTAGTTTTTAGTTTTTAGTTTTTAGTTTTTAGTTTTTAGTTTTTAGTTTTTAGTTTTTAGTTTTTAGTTTTTAGTTTTTAGTTTTTAGTTTTTAGTTTTTAGTTTTTAGTTTTTAGTTTTTAGTTTTTAGTTTTTAGTTTTTAGTTTTTTGTTTTTAGTTTTTAGTTTTTAGTTTTTAGTTTTTAGTTTTTAGTTTTTAGTTTTTAGTTTTTAGTTTTTAGTTTTTAGTTTTTAGTTTTTAGTTTTTAGTTTTTAGTTTTTAGTTTTTAGTTTTTAGTTTTTAGTTTTTAGTTTTTAGTTTTTAGTTTTTAGTTTTTAGTTTTTAGTTTTTTAGTTTTTAGTTTTTAGTTTTTTAGTTTTTAGTTTTTTAGTTTTTAGTTTTTAGTTTTTAGTTTTTAGTTTTTAGTTTTTAGTTTTTAGTTTTTAGTTTTTAGTTTTTTGTTTTTAGTTTTTAGTTTTTAGTTTTTAGTTTTTAGTTTTTAGTTTTTAGTTTTTAGTTTTTAGTTTTTAGTTTTTAGTTTTTAGTTTTTAGTTTTTTGTTTTTAGTTTTAGTTTTTAGTTTTTAGTTTTTAGTTTTTAGTTT